>NC_074686.1:14487879-14624035 GCF_029448725.1 Salvelinus fontinalis
AGAGCGAGAGCGGGGAGAGAGAGCGAGAGCGGGGAGAGAGAGCGAGAGCGGGGAGAGAGAGCGAGAGCGGGGAGAGAGAGCGAGAGCGGGGAGAGAGAGCGAGAGCGGGGAGAGAGAGCGAGAGCGGGGAGAGAGAGCGAGAGCGGGGAGAGAGAGCGAGAGCGGGGAGAGAGAGCGAGAGCGGGGAGAGAGAGCGAGAGCGGGGAGAGAGAGCGAGAGCGGGGAGAGAGAGCGAGAGCGGGGAGAGAGAGCGAGAGCGGGGAGAGTGAGCGGGGAGAGTGAGCGGGGAGAGAGAGCGGGGAGAGTGAGCGGGGAGAGTGAGCGGGGAGAGAGAGCGGGGAGAGAGAGCGGGGAGAGAGAGCGGGGAGAGAGAGCGGGGAGAGAGAGCGAGAGCGGGGAGAGAGAGCGAGAGCGGGGAGAGAGAGCGAGAGAGAGCGGGGAGAGAGAGCGAGAGCGGGGAGAGAGAGCGAGAGCGGGGAGAGAGAGCGAGAGCGGGGAGAGAGAGCGAGAGCGGGGAGAGAGAGCGAGAGCGGGGCGAGAGCGGGGAGAGAGAGCGAGAGCGGGGAGAGAGAGCGAGAGCGGGGAGAGAGAGCGAGAGCGGGGAGAGAGAGCGAGAGCGGGGAGAGAGAGCGAGAGCGGGGAGAGAGAGCGAGAGCGGGGAGAGAGAGCGAGAGCGGGGAGAGAGAGCGAGAGCGGGAGAGAGAGCGAGAGCGGGGAGAGAGAGCGAGAGCGGGGAGAGAGAGCGAGAGCGGGGAGAGAGAGCGAGAGCGGGGAGAGAGAGCGAGAGCGAGGAGAGAGAGCGAGGAGAAAGAGCAAGAGCGGGAGAGAGAGAGAGAGGGCGGGAGAGAGAGGGCGGGAGAGAGAGAGAGGGCGGGAGGGAGAGAGAGGGCGGGAGGGAGAGAGAGAGAGGGCGGGGGGGAGAGAGAGAGAGGGCGGGGGGGAGAGAGAGAGAGGGCGGGGGGGAGAGAGAGAGAGAGGGCGGGGGGGAGAGAGAGAGAGGGCGGGGGGGAGAGAGAGAGAGGGCGGGGGGGAGAGAGAGAGAGGGCGGGGGGGAGAGAGAGAGAGGGCGGGGGGGAGAGAGAGAGAGGGCGGGGGGGAGAGAGAGAGAGGGCGGGGGGGAGAGAGAGAGAGGGCGGGGGGGAGAGAGAGAGAGGGCGGGGGGGAGAGAGAGAGAGGGCGGGGGGGGAGAGAGAGAGAGGGCGGGGGGGAGAGAGAGAGAGGGCGGGGGGGAGAGAGAGAGAGGGCGGGGGAGAGAGAGAGAGAGGGCGGGGGAGAGAGAGAGAGAGGGCGGGGGGGAGAGAGAGAGAGAGGGGGGGGAGAGAGAGAGAGGGGGGGAGAGAGAGAGAGGGCGGGGGGAGGAGAGAGAGAGAGAGGGCGGGGGAGAGAGAGAGAGAGGGCGGGGGGGAGAGAGGGCGGGGGGAGAGAGAGAGAGGGCGGGGAGAGAGAGAGAGAGGGCGGGGGAGAGAGAGAGAGGGCGGGGAGAGAGAGAGAGAGAGGGCGGGGGGAGAGAGAGAGAGAGAGGGCAGGGGGAGAGAGAGAGAGGGCGGGGAGAGAGAGAGAGAGAAGCAGTTAGTTTGTGTATCTCAATAGACTTCTTTCTTTGCTATTAGGAGAGGATGAAATCGAATGATGTGTGTGTACCTGTACCCGCAGCAGGTATTGAATGATGTGTGTGTACCTGTACCCCCAGCAGGTATTGATTGATGTGTGTGTACCTGTACCCGCAGCAGGTATTGAATGATGTGTGTACCTGTACCCGCAGCAGGTATTGAATGATGTGTGTGTACCTGTACCCGCAGCAGGTATTGAATGATGTGTGTGTACCTGTACCCGCAGCAGGTATTGAATGATGTGTGTGTACCTGTACCCCCAGCAGGTATTGAATGATGTGTGTGTACCTGTACCCGCAGCAGGTATTGAATGATGTGTGTACCTGTACCCGCAGCAGGTATTGAATGATGTGTGTGTACCTGTACCCGCAGCAGGTATTGAATGATGTGTGTGTACCTGTACCCGCAGCAGGTATTGAATGATGTGTGTGTACCTGTACCCCCAGCAGGTATTGAATGATGTGTGTGTACCTGTACCCGCAGCAGGTATTGAATGATGTGTGTGTACCTGTACCCCCAGCAGGTATTGAATGATGTGTGTGTACCTGTACCCCCAGCAGGTATTGAATGATGTGTGTGTACCTGTACCCCCAGCAGGTATTGAATGATGTGTGTGTACCTGTACCCCCAGCAGGTATTGAATGATGTGTGTGTACCTGTACCCCCAGCAGGTATTGAATGATGTGTGTGTACCTGTACCCCCAGCAGGTATTGAATGATGTGTGTGTACCTGTACCCCCAGCAGGTATTGAATGATGTGTGTGTACCTGTACCCCCAGCAGGTATTGAATGATGTGTGTGTACCTGTACCCCCAGCAGGTATTGAATGATGTGTGTGTACCTGTACCCCCAGCAGGTATTGAATGATGTGTGTGTACCTGTACCCCCAGCAGGTATTGAATGATGTGTGTGTACCTGTACCCCCAGCAGGTATTGAATGATGTGTGTGTACCTGTACCCCCAGCAGGTATTGAATGATGTGTGTGTACCTGTACCCCCAGCAGGTATTGAATGATGTGTGTGTACCTGTACCCCCAGCAGGTATTGAATGATGTGTGTGTACCTGTACCCCCAGCAGGTATTGAATGATGTGTGTGTACCTGTACCCCCAGCAGGTATTGAATGATGTGTGTGTACCTGTACCCCCAGCAGGTATTGAATGATGTGTGTGTACCTGTACCCCCAGCAGGTATTGAATGATGTGTGTGTACCTGTACCCCCAGCAGGTATTGAATGATGTGTGTGTACCTGTACCCCCAGCAGGTATTGAATGATGTGTGTGTACCTGTACCCCCAGCAGGTATTGAATGATGTGTGTGTACCTGTACCCCCAGCAGGTATTGAATGATGTGTGTGTACCTGTACCCCCAGCAGGTATTGAATGATGTGTGTGTACCTGTACCCCCAGCAGGTATTGAATGATGTGTGTGTACCTGTACCCCCAGCAGGTATTGAATGATGTGTGTGTACCTGTACCCCCAGCAGGTATTGAATGATGTGTGTGTACCTGTACCCCCAGCAGGTATTGAATGATGTGTGTGTACCTGTACCCCCAGCAGGTATTGAATGATGTGTGTGTACCTGTACCCCCAGCAGGTATTGAATGATGTGTGTGTACCTGTACCCCCAGCAGGTATTGAATGATGTGTGTGTACCTGTACCCCCAGCAGGTATTGAATGATGTGTGTGTACCTGTACCCCCAGCAGGTATTGAATGATGTGTGTGTACCTGTACCCCCAGCAGGTATTGAATGATGTGTGTGTACCTGTACCCCCAGCAGGTATTGAATGATGTGTGTGTACCTGTACCCCCAGCAGGTATTGAATGATGTGTGTGTACCTGTACCCCCAGCAGGTATTGAATGATGTGTGTGTACCTGTACCCCCAGCAGGTATTGAATGATGTGTGTGTACCTGTACCCCCAGCAGGTATTGAATGATGTGTGTGTACCTGTACCCCCAGCAGGTATTGAATGATGTGTGTGTACCTGTACCCCCAGCAGGTATTGAATGATGTGTGTGTACCTGTACCCCCAGCAGGTATTGAATGATGTGTGTACCTGTACCCCCAGCAGGTATTGAATGATGTGTGTGTACCTGTACCCCCAGCAGGTATTGAATGATGTGTGTGTACCTGTACCCCCAGCAGGTATTGAATGATATGTGTGTACCTGTACCCCCAGCAGGTATTGAATGATATGTGTGTACCTGTACCCCCAGCAGGTATTGAATGATGTGTGTGTACCTGTACCCCCAGCAGGTATTGAATGATTTGTGTGTACCTGTACCCCCAGCAGGTATTGAATGATGTGTGTGTACCTGTACCCCCAGCAGGTATTGAATGATTTGTGTGTACCTGTACCCCCAGCCCCAGCAGGTATTGGACAGTGGTAGTCATCCCACTAGAGGCAGCGGCATGTAGAGGAGTATAAGAGTTCTTATCTTTACAGTCTATCTCTGCTCCACTAGACACCAACAACCTCACCACCTCCATATGGCCTGGAGGGAGATGTAGAGAGGAAGGGAGGAAGAAATGGAGGGAGAGAGGGGAGAAAGAGAGAGCGGGGAAGAGAACATTTTGTTAGCATATCATTTCATTCCTAGAAAACAATCTAATCATCAAATGAAAATGTATTGATACAACAGTTTTAACATTATAATCCCTCTATAGTGTATAGCTCTGAGTGGGGGTGTCTTACCCATGTAGGCAGCCCAGTGGATGGCTCGCCTGTCTTTCTTATCAAAGGCGTCGATGTTAGCTCCCCTGGAGAGAAGCAGCTTCACCATCTGACACACACACACACACACACACACACACCAAGTGAAGTCATACTAGCCTCATGAAAAGGCAACTAATACGTCTGTGAATGTGTCTGTGTTACCTCCAGGTGTCCGCTGAAGGCAGCATGGTGCAGGGCTGTGCGTCCACCCCGGTCCGACACATTGACGTTGCTAAGCAATGGGACGAGGGCCTCGGCAACGCGGATAGCCTTGTTGTTGGCAGCAACATGGAGAGGAGTCTGCCAGTTCTTATCCCGCGCGTTCACATCAGCACTGTGTTTTATCAACATACACACTGCATCCTGCGTGCGCACACACACACACACACACACACAAAGAAAGAGCGTTGACATAATCACTGTTTCAACAAGACTGATGCAGCATGATCTAGAGAAAGAGCATTGATGAAGGTGTGTGTGTGTGTGGTGTGAGTGACAGTATGTTACCTCGCTGCAGGAGGCAACAGCTCGGTGAAGAGGAGTTAACCACTTATTGTCTTTAGCATTTACTCTGGCTCCTAAAAAACACAGGGAGAGAAAAGGTTAAGGGTTAACTTTCCTCTGACAGAGAGTGGGTGGGGACCCATGAGCTACTAGGGGGAACCCCCATGATCCTTTGAGAGGCCCATGTGTGTAAGGGGTTAAAACAGACCATCACATCACCTGATACTGTTCCATCACAACACACACAGGGAAACAACCTCCACATCTCTCCATGAATGGGGGATGGCAATATTGGCTGCTGTGACCAAATTCTCACACTAAGTCTTCCAATTTAATAGGCTTTTTAGGTATCTTAGTTTTTTCAGGTACAACAGGCAGACGGGTACAGCACAACAGGCAGACGGGTACAGTACAACAGGCAGACGGGTACAGTACAACAGGCAGACGGGTACAGCACAACAGGCAGACGGGTACAGCACAACAGGCAGACGGGTACAGCACAACAGGCAGACGGGTACAGCACAACAGGCAGACGGGTACAGCACAACAGGCAGACGGGTACAGCACAACAGGCAGACGGGTACAGCACAACAGGCAGACGGGTACAGCACAACAGGCAGACGGGTACAGCACAACAGGCAGACGGGTACAGCACAACAGGCAGACGGGTACAGCACAACAGGCAGACGGGTACAGCACAACAGGCAGACGGGTACAGCACAACAGGCAGACGGGTACAGCACAACAGGCAGACGGGTACAGTACAACAGGCAGACGGGTACAGTACAACAGGCAGACAGGTACAGTACAACAGGCAGACAGGTACAGTACAACAGGCAGACAGGTACAGCATAACAGGCAGACAGGTACAGCATAACAGGCAGACAGGTACAGCATAACAGGCAGACAGGTACAGTACAACAGGTACAGTATAACAGGCAGACAGGTACAGCATAACAGGCAGACAGGTACAGCATAACAGGCAGACAGGTACAGCATAACAGGCAGACAGGTACAGCATAACAGGTACAGTATAACAGGCAGACAGGTACAGTATAACAGGCAGACAGGTACAGCATAACAGGTACAGTATAACAGGTAGACAGGTACAACATAACAGGCAGACAGGTACAGCATAACAGGTAGACAGGTACAACATAACAGGCAGACAGGTACAGTATAACAGGTACAGTATAACAGGCAGACAGGTGAGATGTGTACCTGAGAGGATGAGGAGTTCGATGATGTCAGCGTCTCCTAGATAGGCTGCAGCGTGGAGCGGGGTCCTTTTCTCACTGTCCTGGTAGAGACCAGAGCAGAGAGAAATGTCACACACACACACCTTTTATGTTCATTTTAGGAGGGAGGTACAGTATGTAAAACATCTCATTCCAAACTAGCTTCAATGTTCATAACACACACATACACACACACACACACAGCTTCTCACTAAGCTGCCAGTAGACAAGAGGGAGCACAACTATGTCCCACACAACAGCGCAGCCAGCCAAGTGTGACGGGTAAGCTTCCTGGATCACAACCAAGTGGATGACTTGACTTCCCCTCTCTCCATTCCCCTCTCTCCCCATTCCCCTCTCTCCCCATTCCCCTCTCTCCCCATTCCCCTCTCTCCCCATTTTCATGAGTCTGGTAGACACTGCAGGGCAGCTGGGAGGGGGTCAACTACTACTGTACTTGGCAGGGATCTCACTAGAAGCCAGACTAATGACAGCATCACTCCTCCACTCCTCTTACCCAACATCTTTGGGCTGCTTTCCCAAACACAGATTAAGCCTAGTCCTGGACAAAAACATCTAGCTCAATGGAGAGTCTCCATTGACATTTCTTTATTATCCCGGACAAGGTTTAATTGGTAAACGGGAAACCGCCCAAAGATGTCACAATCAACTGTTTAAGAAAGCATCTTCATTTTCACCTGCAATTAACTCAGAAAGGAAAGGTTGACAAGTGTGTTAGATTGTTGTGGTCTCTCGAGCTGTGGCCAATCCTTGGTCAGTGTGTGTAGTTTTAGCCAGTCTTCTGTCAGGCTACCAGGGAGCCAGGAACAAGGTAAACAAGGCAGGATGACAGGATGATGGAGGGATTTCTCTCCTCCCTCTGCTCTCCCTGGGGGGTGGCCTATCCACCAGTGGTCCTGTGTGTGTGTCTCGCTGGTGTCAGAGTGACCGATGGGTGACTACAAGAGTACCTCTGTCGCTCTCCCTCTTCATTTCTGTAATGAGGATGTTTAACCATCTATCTGACCATACAAAGCAGGTCCTCTCTGTAGAACTAACTAATCACGCTAGTCAATCTGGATGGATGGAACAATCAATTCCAGCTCTTCCTCTCCTTCTCTTCCATGCCCTCCCCCTCTTCCTCGTTCTCTGCATTTCTCCATGACTTGCCTGCTGCCCTCTTCTCTTTCTCTGCATCTCTATCCCTTGCCCATTCTTCTCTCTAACCCCCCCCAGTCTAACTCCCTCCCTCTCTCTTTCTCTGCTTCCCTCCATCTCGTTCTCTCCATGCAGCAGAGGGCAATCAGGGGAGTAACGTAGGTCGTAAACAAAGTCACATGACGGAGAGGGAGGCCTGTAATAGGTCAGACTGAAAACTGCTGACTCAAACATCAGACCAAAATGTCTTTGATGACCCCAGCAATATAGAGACGGAGGGGGGAGTAGATAGAGAGGGGGTGGGGAGAGAGGGGGTGGGGAGAGAGAGAAAAGATGTCAGGGAGAGAGGGAGAGAAAGAGGGCGGGGGTGAGAGGGAGGGATGACGGGGGAGTGAGAAGGAAAGAGAGAGGGCTGAACAGAAAGGGAGTTGAAAAGAAGGAACTAACCTGCCCTTACCTGATTGATTGGCTGAAAGACTCTGGCCTCTCAACATTGATTTAGTAAGAGACCGAGAGTACAGACACGTTGGCTATTCCTCCTTCAATTGTCTAAAAAGTCTGTTCTCTCTTCCTGTCCTTCAATGCACTGATCTGAAAGAACTGACCAGGAAAGCCAGCCTAATGACGAGAACTGACCAGGAAAGCCAGCCTAATGACGAGAACTGACCAGGAAAGCCAGCCTAATGACGAGAACTGACCAGGAAAGCCAGCCTAATGACGAGAACTGACCAGGAAAGCCAGCCTAATGACGAGGACTGACCAGGAAAGCCAGCCTAATGACGAGGACTGACCAGGAAAGCCAGCCTAATGACGAGGACTGACCAGGAAAGCCAGCCTAATGACGAGAACTGACCAGGAAAGCCAGCCTAATGACGAGGACTGACCAGGAACGCCAGCCTAATGACGAGAACTGACCAGGAAAGCCAGCCTAATGACGAGAACTGACCAGGAAAGCCAGCCTTATGACGAGCTTCCACCTGTCAAGTCTTTGACAATCATTGCAGATGAAGGGTGAAGACAAGATGAGGAGAGGATGGATTTGCAAGCAATTCAGAGCAAGAGATGCTTATGGACTGACCGACTGCTGTCTGTGTGTGTGTACAGTAATTTTACCTGTACGTTGACATCCTCCTTCTTGAATATGAGGGAGCGGACTTCATTAGGGTCCACACTGAAGATGGCTTTCAGCAGAGAGGGCTGAATGGGAGGACACAGAGAGAACTATCAGTCACTGTGTGTGTGTGTGTGTAAAAAATAAATATATATTTTTGATTATTTAGTATTATAGCTACTATTATTATTGTTGTCGCTGTTGTTTTCATAATATTTAGGTGTATCACTTCACCTTGGCAACATTGACTTTATCATTCATGCCATTAAGGCAGATTGAATTTGAGTGAGTGAGTGAGAGACAACGAGCAAACAATGGAAAGAATAGATAGTGAGAACACTGTAGAGAGAGATGGAAAGGTGTTAGATCATTTCCCTCTGAATGACTTGGCTAGACGACTAACAAGACAGAACCTGTTAACATCCTGCTTGCTAACGTTACTACAGTTTGGTTACATGCTGACAATTATGACAGGGCTTTTTCATCTAAAAGGATAAGAGCACCAACATCTGAAGGTCATAGGAGCAAAAAGCTAAAAGTCTATATTTGAGATATTAAGGCATATAAACATTCAACCATTTCCCACAGTTACAGTGGGGCAAAAAAGCATTTAGTCAGCCACCAATTGTGCAAGTTGTCCCACTTAAAAAGATGAGAGAGGCCTGTAATTTTCATCATAGGTACACTTCAACTATGACAGACAAAATGAGAAGAAAAAAAATCCAGAAAATCACATTGTAGGATTTTTAATTTATTTATTTGCAAATTATGGTGGAAAATAAATATTTGGTCAATAACAAAAGTTTCTCAATACTTTGTTATACACCCTTTGTTGGCAATGAGAGGTCAAACGTTTTCTGTAAGTCTTCACAGACTTACAAATACTCTTGGTATTCAGGCCAAAGAGTTCAACAGACCATATAATCTTATTTCTCATGGACAGAGTCCTTTAGTTGCCTTTTGGCAAACTCCAAGCGGGTTGTCATGTGCCTTTTACTGAGGAGTGGCTTCCGTTTGGCCACTCTACCATAAAAAAGGCCAGATTGGTGGAGTGCTGCAGAGATGGTTGTCCTTCTGGAAGGTTCACCCATCTCCACAGAGAAACTCTAGAGCTCTGTCAGAGTGACCATTGGGTTCTTGGTCCACTCCCAGACCAAGGCTATTCTCCTCTGATTGCTCAGTTCGGCTGGGTGGCCAGCTCTAGGAAAAGTCTTGGTGGTTCCAAACTTCTTCCATTTAAGAAGAGGCCACTGTATTCTTGGGGACCTTCAATGCTGCAGACATTTTTTGGTACCCATCCCCAGAGCTGTGCTTCGACACAACCCTGTCTTGGAGCTCTACGGACAGTTCCTTCCACCTCATGGCTTGGTTTTTGCTCTGAAATGCAGTCAACAGTGGGACCTTGTATAGAAAGGTGCGTTCCTTTCCAAATCATGTCCAACAATTGAATTTACCACAGGTGGACTCAGATCAAGTTGTAGAAACATCGCAAGGATGATCAATGGAAACAGGATGCACCTAAGCTCAATTTCGAGTCACATTGCAAAGGTTCTGAATACTTACAGTTTCAGAAGTCGGAAGTTTACATACAGCTTAGCCAAATACATTTAAACTCAGTTTCACAATTCCTGACATTTAATCCTAGTAAAAATCCCTTGCTTTAGGTCAGTGAGGTTCACCACTTAATTTTAAGAATGTGAAATGTCAGAATAATAGCAGAGAGAATGATTTTTATCAGCTTTTATTTCTTTCATCCCATTTCCAATGGGTCAGAAGTTTACATACACTCAATTAGTATTTGGTAGCATTGCCTTTAAATGGTTTAACTTGGGTCAAGCTTCCCACAATAAGTTGGGTGAATTTTGGCCCATTCCACCTGACAGAGCTGGTGTAACTGAGTCAGGTTTGTAGGCGTCCTTGCTCGCACACACTTCTGCCCACACATTTTCTATGGGATTGAGGTCAGGGCTGTGTGATGCCCACTCCAATACCTTGACTTTGTTGTCCTTAAGCCATTTTGCCACAACTTCGGAAGTATGCTTGTGGTCATTTTCCATTTGGAAGACCCATTTGCGACCAAGCTTTAACTTCCTGACCGTTGTCTTGAGATGTTGCTTCAATTTATCCAAATAATTTTCATTCATCATGCCATCTATTTTGTGAAGTGCACCAGTCCCTCCTGCAGCAAAGCACCCCCACAACATGATGCTGCCACCCCCGTGCTTCACGGTTGGGATGGTGTTCTTTGGCTTGCAAGCCTCCCCCTTTTTCCTCCAAACATAACGATGGTCATTATGGCCAAACAGTTCTATTTTTGTTTCATCAAACCAGAGGACATTTCTCCAAAAAGTACAATCTTTGTCCCCATGTGCAGTTGCAAACCGTAGTCTGGCTTTTTTATGGCGGTTTTGGAGCAGTGGCTTCTTCCTTGGTGAGCTGCCTTTCAGGTTATGTTGATATTGGACTCGTTTTACTGTGGATATAGATACCTTTGTACCCGTTTCCTCCAGCATCTTCAAAAGGTTCTTTGCTGTTATTCTGGGATTGATTTGCACTTTTCACACCAAAAGTACGTTCATCTCTAGGAGACAGAACGCGTCTCCTTCCTGAGCGGTATGACGGCTGCCTGGTCCCATTGTGTTTATACTTGCGTACTATTGTTTGTACAGATGAACGTGGTACCTTCAAGTGTTTGGAAATTGCTGCCAAGGATGAACCAGACTTTTGGAGGTCAATTTTTTTCTCCTGAGGTCTTGGCTGAGTTCTTTTGATTTTTCCATTATGTCAAGCAAAGAGGCAATGAGTTTGAAGGTCGGCCTTGAAATACATCCATAGGAACACCTCCAATTGACTCAAATGATTAGCCTATCAGAAGCTTCTAAAGGCATGACATTTTCTGAAATTTTCCAAACTGTTGAAAAGGCCCAGTCAACTTAGTGTATGTAAACTTCTGACCCACTGGAATTGTGATACAGTGAAATAATCTGTCTGTAAACAGTTGTTCGAAAAATGACTTGTGTTATGCACAAAGTAGATGTCCTAACCGACTTGCCAAAACTATAGTTTGTTAAAAAATTTGTGGAGTGGTTGAAAAACGAGTTATAATGACTCCAATCTAAGTGTATGTAAAATTCCGACTTCAACTGTATGTCAATAAGGTATTATTATTTATTTATTTTAAATTTGCACACATTTCTAAAAACCTGTTTTCGCTTTGTCATCATGGGCTATTGTGTGAAGATCGATGAGGAATTTTTAAAATGTAATACATTTTAGAATAAGACTAACAACAAAATGTGGAAAAAGTCAAGGGATCTGAATACTTTCCAAATGCACTGTATCTTTATGATATTTTCTAATTTCTCTCCCTCATGAGGTAAAATTAAAAAAAAGTTCACAGATGTAACAAGTAAAGGTAGACCTACTAATTAGTTATAGTTTTGACTGATAATAAGTCATAAACAAACTTGATAAGTGAATACAACTCGATATTTTGTAACAAATCAGTAACGGAATTACTGCAATTGAATTGGTTACAATGGGAAAACATAGTAGTCACAAACCAGTTGGGTCACCAGCTACAGTCCACTGGAATACTGTTATGTTCAGCTCATAACTGTTTTCCCCCCTCTTTCTGTCGTCTGGTGGTCAAAGCATATTATGGCAAGAACAGCTCAAATAAGCAAAGAGAAACGACAGTCCATCGTTACTTTAAGACATTAAGGTCAGTCAATTCAGAACATTTCAAGAACTTTTAAAGTTTCTTCAAGAGCAGTCGCAAAAACCATCAAGTGCTATGATGAAACTGGCTCACATGAGAACCGCCAAAGGAAAGGAAGATCCAGAAGCTGCTGCAGAAGATAACTTCATTAGAGTCAACTGCACCTCGCAGGCCAAATGCTGCTTCACGGTATTCAAGTAACAGACACTACATCAACTGTTCAGAGGAGACTGCATGAATCAGGCCTTCATGGTTGAATTGATGCAAAGAAACCACAACTAAAGGACACCAATAATAAGAAGAGACTTGATGGGGCCAAGAAACATAAGCAATGGATATTAGACCGGTGGAAATCTGTCATCTGGTCTGATGAGTCCAAATTTGAGGAGATTTTTGGTTCCAACCGCATTGTCTTTGTGAGATGCAGAGTAGGTGAACGGATGATCTCCGCATGCGTGGTTCCCACCGTAAAGCATGGAGGTGGTGGTGGGATGGTGCTTTGCTGGTGACACTATTAGGGATTTATTTAGAATTCAAGGCAAAAACCACAGCATTCTGCAGCGACACGCCATTCAATCTGATTTGCGCTTAGTGGGACTATAATTTGTTTTTCAACAGAACAATGACCCCCAAAACCCACCTCCAGGCTGTGTAAGGGCTATTTGACCAAGAAGGAGAGTGATGGAGTGGTGACCAAGAAGGAGTGGTGCATCAGATGACCTGACCTCCACATCACCCGACCTCAACCCAATTGAGATGGTTTGTGATGAGTTGGACCGCAAAGTGAAGGAAAAGATAGTTTTGATGTCTTCACTATTATTCTACAATATAGAAAATAGTAAAAATAAAGAAAAACCCTTAAATGAGTAGGTGTGTCTAAACTTTTGACTGGTATTCTATGTTCAAGCATGGTGGTGGCTGCATCATGTTATGGGTATGCTTATCATAGTGCAGGACTAGGGAGTTTTGTGGAATAAAAAGAAACGGAATAGAGCTAAACGCAGGCAAAATCGTAGAGAAAAACCTGGTTCAGCCTGCTTTCCAACAGACACTGGGAGACAAATTCACCTTTCAGCAGGACAATAAACTAAAACACAAAGCCAAATATACACTGGAGCTGCTTACAAAGATGACATTAAACGTTCCTGAGTGGCCTAGTTACAGTTTTGACTTAAAAATCGCCTTGAAAATCTATGGCAAGACTTCAAAATGGCTGTCTAGCAATGATCAACAACCAACTTGATAGCGCTTGAACAATTTTTTCAAGAATAATGTACAAATATTGTACAATCCAGGTCTTCAAAGCTCTTAGAGACTTACAGCTGTAAATTGCTGCCAAATGTTATTCTAACATTTATTGACTCAGGGATGTGAATACTTATGTAAATGAGATATTTCTGTATTTAATTTTCAATACATTTGCAAAATGTTCTAAAAACATGTTTTCACTTTTTCAGTATGAGGCATTGTGAGATTTGTTTTATGTAATCCATTTTGAATTCAGGCTGTAACAACAAAATATGGAATACGTCAAGTGGTATGAACACTTTCTGAAGGCACTGTATCTTTTCATTTTAATTCGGAGCAGAGTTTTTGGCAAACCTGATCGCATAAACTGAGCGAGATTACCCTAATTTTGTTACCAAACTTTGCATCTGCACAGTTCTTCCAGTAAATGTTTTGTTGAATTCTCTGTCTAAATTGTTCAAAGTAGTCCTTGTGCTTGGAGTTGTATGGTTTGTTAAACTTTGAAATCAATGTTTTTGGTTTGGAATACATTTTAAAGTGAACATTGAGTCAAAGCATCATTCCGTTACAGTGGAATTGCCCTACAGCAGCTTAATTCTGGGCTACAGTAGTGAGTTTGTGTGTATCAAACAGCATACTGGATAACAGGCCCCATGTTTTTCTATAAACCCCCTCAATCCATTCTGATCCTAAAACCAACTCTGCCAGTCAGCCCCCCCCACTAAACTTCCCCCTCTTCTCAGGTGTCTGGCATAGCAGGAGTACAGGCGGGGGGAGGGGTCAGTCAGTGTATACGGGAAGGGGGTCACTTTTATGACACTGGCAGCTGCAAAGCCCAAAAGAATTCACTCACAAACACACACGTGCCTGACACGCACTCTCTGAAAGGTCCCCCCTCCACACACACATTAGCCATATCACTCTGTTTGCCACCTGTGTGTCTGCAACAGAGCCAGCCAGGCTGTGAGGAGTTAAAACACAACCTGGCCACCTGGTCTGTCAGACACCAGCTGGTCTGAGAAAAGGAGTGTAAAAGAGAGTAAAAGAGGAATGAAGGCTTCTGTCTGAGGAGTCCTTATTGAGAGAGAAAGGGTGAATGAATCTCCTCCATCCATCCATCTCTCACTCCCTCCTTTTGCTGGTATGGGAGAGCATGGTGATGCCTGATACTGACTGTGATTAGCACACAGACGTGCCACACACAAGGCAGGTATCACCAATGTTTAACATGGGGTTATTTAATTCAAAGCATAGCTATCATTTTCTCGCATCTAAATAACAATATAACAGTGAGGCATGTTTGTATCTGTCTGTACAGGCCATTATTATTATGACACTGACTAACTACACGACAAGAACCAACAACACTCCTATTCTTCTCTTTTTAGGCAATTCTCTAACTTCCCATCTAAAGCTATATGGGCTAGTCAATGGAGTCCCCATTTAAAAGAGCTTTTTAGTCCAGGACTAAGCTTCAACCTGTTCGTGTGGCAGGTTCTAACCTCTTATCTAAAACTCCATACCGGATCTACAGCCACATTGGTTGGGTCTCTTTTAACAAATGTAGTTCATTATGCAAGGGACTATGCAAAATGTTAGGCCTATGTCAAAACTACAAATGTAAATCTGCTACTGGCAGCCAGTATCTTCCTTATCACTACCAGTTAGGATGTTTGAAACATTATTACACTAGCCATAACCAAACACAAGCTAAAGGCTTGGTACATACTTCACTATTAGCAACATTCCACCTTATATTGTGTGTGCTGTGCAGTATACGCATCTGTATTGTTTTGCCGGTGCTATTTAAATTGTGCATGACAGATTCCCTCTCGAGGACAATAAATGATTCTATTCAAAACACTCACAAGCTAAGTGCATCTCTAACCCTGGCAAAAACGCTAATCCACAGCCAACCAAAACAGCGGAGGTGGTCCCTCAGTCTCACCTTGTCTTCCTGAGCTCTGCGACATACGGCATGATGGGACTTGCGGTCCGGAGAGGGTTTGGGGTGAAGGAGGGGAGAGGGGTGAGGAGGAGAGGGACGAGAAGGAGAGGAATGTTCCTCCTCCTCATCCTCCAGCACCACGATACACACACGGCTCGCACGCTCCGACCGCATCGTTAACACACACATACAACGTACCCCCTTAAATGAGACACATACATTGTACCGCTCACATACATACACGGCTCTGTAGTTCCAACTGTCCTCGTTCTCTTAAAAACACACTGTACCCCCTCTCCACACACCAGCCCCCCCACTGTAACAGTGCAGCTCCTGGGGTATAATATAATCCAAGTTGAAAGCAGCTCTGTCCTCTCGATGTCCTTCACTCTTACCGAGCTACAGCAGTCTGGCAGTCAGGCAGCTCCCTCGCCCTCACACACACGCGCTCTCTCACTCTCTCTCTCTCGACACACAGTGGCTAGGGATTCCTCAGTATAATGGCAGCAGCGGCATGCGGCAGACTGATCTGACTGGCTAGCACACAGGAAGCTACATATCCTCACTACCGCCTGTGCTGCTGTAGCCAAACACACACGCTCACATACAGCATTGTCCGCACTATGATTAGTGCGGACAAGGCTGTGAGCCGGAGCTGTGTGTATTTGTTGCTCTATTCAGAAAGCTGCTGAAACCAGCGCTTTCATATAGAGAGAGCGAGATGAGAGAGAGAAGGGGGCGAGAGAGAGAGAAGGGGGAGGGGGTGAGAGAGAGAAAAAGAGGGGATGGGGTATGGTGAAAGGGGGAGGGGAGAGGGAGACCGAGGGGAACAGCTAGCAGTAGGTAGGTAGCTCAGCAGCACAGCAGTCAGTCAGCTATCCTCCTGTTCTCAGTCCAGACAGACAAGCACTGGCAAAAAGGTCACATCCTGGATCTGGTGCAGCAGTACTGGTCTACACTGTAGTCTGTATTGTTCTATAGTGGTCTGTACTGTATAAGTCTGTACTGTTTTATAGTAGTCTGCACTGGTCCTTAATGGTGTCTATGGTGGGCACCTTAATGGTGTCTATGTAACTGGTCTGTAATTATGTCTGCACTGCTCTGGTCCATAGTTTCTGTACTGCTGGTTTGTAGTGGTCTGTACTGGTTTGTACTGGTCGGTGTTTTTATTCACGCACAAAGGCTCTGCTGTGTTCTCCATTAGGAGAAGAGAGGCTTTATCCCTCTCACAGAACTTAAATTGAAGTGTATGCCAGTGTGTGCGTGTGTGTGTGTGTGTGTGTATGCCAGTAACCCCATTGGTGCATTGGTGGCTGAGCTTCCCCTATTCCCTCATTATAAAAACTGGAACAAACTGGCAAGACAACTAGAGCAGTGTGTGTGTGTGTGTGTGTGTGTGTGTGTGTGTGTGTGTGTGTGTGTCTGTTGTAACTGTTTTCATATGGGAGGCAGAGCCTGAGAGCCTAGAGGAGCATTCTAGCCTAGCCACAAAACCCCATTAAATCAGTGTGTGTGCATGCATTCTCCCACTTTGAGTTTGTGTGTGTGTGTTGGAAGACTTGCAATAGAGCAGATCTAAATCATATGACCAGTCTGTGTCCCCAGTCTGTCTCTATGGTATAGACATCGGAGGGGCTACCAGCACCAGATTTGGGCCGTTTGCAGAAAAACAGCACCAGTTAGAAGAACCACAGAACATGTCTATTCTGGGAAACATCGTCCCATAAGGGTGTACTGACATATAGCAACATCTCACAGATGATCAAAAGAAATAGGATGCACCGGAGCCCAATTTAGATTGTCATAGCAAAGAGGTGTGAACACTTAGGTAAAGAGATGTGTGTGAGAGAGAGAACAGGCATGCTTACCCTGATCTTTTTTCTAACCCTGCTCACAGTAAATCTGTGTGTTTGTAATGTAGGACTCATTCACACATGGATGCTCACACGTACCCAAACACACCCAAGGCCTACACACCCACGGCAACGGGTAAGTATTGGTATTCAGTAACATAGGGACAACCAGCTCCAGCCTCATGTGAACACATCCACACACAATCCTGCATTAATCAATACAATTTGGG
The DNA here is from genome assembly GCF_029448725.1 of Salvelinus fontinalis. NCBI lineage: Eukaryota > Metazoa > Chordata > Actinopteri > Salmoniformes > Salmonidae > Salvelinus > Salvelinus fontinalis. The sequence goes on from NC_074686.1 coordinate 14,505,221, forward strand.
TTTGCGCTTCCGAGGCTTGAAAACTGACAAACTTATGTTTTGGAATATAGATGGATGGGAAGTCAGAAAGGCCATGAGTTATTAGACATATTGTTCCTGCTGTGTTCGGAATAAAGGTCATCTGTTCACACACACACACACACACACACACACACACACACACACACACACACACACACACACACACACACACACACACACACACACACACACACACACACACACACACACACACACGGGGAGGATGTTGAGCTACCAGACGCCATCTAGAGGAGAAGCAATGATCTACAGTGCCTTCAAAAGTATTCATACCCCTTGACTTTTTTGTGGCCTTACAGCTATTAGCCCATACAAATGCATTGAATAAAATATTCACTACATTGAACACCAGATAGGACCCCACCAAAAAAAATCAAAAAGGAAGTTTGTTCTGAAGTGTCTGTCCTATATCAGAGAGATACTGTATAAAAACTTTCAGGAAATAAATATATACAGTACCAGTCAAAAGTTGATACACCTTCTCATTCCAGGGTTTATTCATTTATTTCTACTATGTTCTACACTGTAGAATAATAGTGAAGACATCAACACTATGAAATAACACATGGAATCATGTAGTAAACAAAAAAAGTATAAAATATATTTTATATGTGAGATTCTTAAAAAGTAGCCACCCTTTGCCTTGATGACAGCTTTGCACACTCTTGGCATTCTCTCAAACAGATTCATGAGGTAGTCACAGAATGCATTTCAATTAACAGGTGTGCCTTGTTAAAAGTTAATTTGTGGAATTTCTTTCCTTCTTAATGCATTTGAGCCAATCAGTTGTATTTTGACAAGGTAGGGGTGGTATACAGAAGATAGCCCTACTTGGTAAAAGACCAGGTCCATATTATGGTAAGAACAGCTCAAATAAGCAAAGAGAAACAACAGTCCATCATTACTTAAGACATGAAGGTCAGTCAATTCAGAACATTTCAAGAACTTTTAAAGTTTCTTCAAGTGCAGTCGCAAAAACCATCAAGCCCTATGATGAAACTGGCTCTCACGAGGACCGCCTCAGGAAAGGAAGACCAAGTTACCTCTGTTGCAGAAGATACGTTTAATAGAGTTACCAGCCTCAGAAATTGCAGCCCAAATAAATTCTAAACAGAGTTCAATTAACAGACACCTTAAGATCAACTGTTCAGACGAGACCGCGTGAATCAGGCCTTCAAGGTTGAATTGATGTAAAGAAACCACAACTAAAAGGACACCAATAAGAAGAAGAGACTAGCTTGGGCCAAGAAACACAAGCAATGGACAATAGACCGTGGAAATTTGTCCTTTGGTCTGATGAGTCCAAATTTGAGGAGATTTTTGGTTCCAACTGCAGTGTCTTTGTGAGACGCAGAGGAGGTGAACGGATGATCTCCACATGTGTGGTTCCCATCGTGAAGCATGGAAGAGGAAGCGTGGTGGTTCTTTGCTGGTGACACTATCAGTGATTTATTTAGAATTCAAGGCACACTTAACCAGTATGGTTACCACAGCATTCTGCAGCGACACGCCATCCAATCTGATTTGTGCTTAGTGAGACTATAATTTGTTTTTCAATAGGACAATGACCCAACACACCCCCAGGCTGTGTAAGGGCTATTTGACCAAAAAGGAGAGTGATGGAATGATGCATCAGATGACCTGGCGTCCACAATCACCTGACCTCAACCCAATTGAGAGGGTTCAGGATGAGTTGGACCACAGAGTGAAGGAAAAGGAGCCAACAAGTAATCAGCATATGTAGGAACTCCTTCAAGACTGTTGTAAAAGCATTCCAGGTGACTACTTCATGAAGCTGGTTGAGAGATTGCCAAGAATGTGCAAAGCAGTCATAAAGCCAAAGGGTGGCTAATTTAGATATATATATTTTTGGATACTACATGATTCCGTACGTGTTATTTCGTACTTTTTATGTCTACAATGCAGAAAATATTAAAAATAAAGAAAAACCCTTGAATGAGTAGGTGTGTCCAAACTTTTGAATGGTACTGTGTGTGTGTATGTCATACACAGTGGGGCAAAAAAGTATTTAGTCAGCCACCAATTGTGCAAGTTCTTCCACTTAAAAAGATGAAAGGCCTGTAATTTTCATCATAGGTACACTTCAACTATGACAGACAAAATAAAATCCAGAAAATCACATTGTAGGATTTTTAATGAAGTTATTTGCAAATTATGGTGAAAAATAAGTATTTGGTCACCTACAAACAAGCAAGATTTCTGGCTCTCACAGACCTGTAACTTCTTCTTTAAGAGGCTCCTCTGTCCTCCACTCGTTACCTGTATTAATGGCACCTGTTTGAACTTGTTATCAGTATAAAAGACACCTGCCCACAACCTCAAACAGTCACACTCCAAACTCCACTATGGCCAAGACCAAAGAGCTGTCAAAGGACACCAGAAACAAAATTGTAGACCTGCACCAGGCTGGGAAGACTGAATCTGCAATATGTAAGCAGCTTGGTTTGAAGAAATCAACTGTGGGAGCAATTATTAGGAATTGGAAGACATACAAGACCACTGATAATCTCCCTCGATCTGGGGCTCCACGCAAGATCTCACCCCGTGGGGTCAAAATGATCACAAGAACGGTGAGCAAAAATCCCAGAACCACACGGGGGGACCTAGTGAATGACCTGCAGAGAGCTGGGACCAAAGTAACAAAGCCTACCATCAGTAACACACTACGCCGCCAGGGACTCAAATCCTGCAGTGCCAGACGTGTCCCCCTGCTTAAGCCAGTACATGTTCAGGCCCGTCTGAAGTTTGCTAGAGAGCATTTGGATGATCCAGAAGAAGATTGGGAGAATGTCATATGGTCAGATGAAACCAAAATATAACTTTTTGGTAAAAACTCAACTCGTCGTGTTTGGAGGACAAAGAATGCTGAGTTGCATCCAAAGAACACCATACCTACTGTGAAGCATGGGGGTGGAAACATCAAGCTTTGGGGCTGTCTTTCTGCAACGGGACCAGGACGACTGATCCGTGTAAAGGAAAGAATGAATGGGGCCATGTATCATGAGATTTTGAGTGAAAACCTCCTTCCATCAGCAAGGGCATTGAAGATGAAACGTGGCTGGGTCTTTCAGCATAACTATGATCCCAAACACACCGCCCGGGCAACGAAGGAGTGGCTTCGTAAGAAGCATTTCAAGGTCCTGGAGTGGCCTAGCCAGTCTCCAGATCTCAACCCTATAGAAAATCTTTGGAGGGAGTTGAAAGTCCATGTTGTCCAGCAACAGCCCCAAAACATCACTGCTCTAGAGGAGATCTGCATGGAGGAATTGGCCAAAATATCAGCAACAGTGTGTGAAAACCTTGTGAAGACTTACAGAAAACGTTTGACCTCTGTCATTGCCAACAAAGGGTATATAACAAAGTATTGAGAAACTTTTGTTATTGACCAAAAACTTATTTTCCACCATAATTTGTAAATAAATTCATTACAAATCCTACAATGTGATTTTCTGCATTTTTTCCCCTCATTTTGTCTGTCATAGTTGAAGTGTACCTATGATGACAATTACAGGCCTCTCTCATCTTTTTAAGTGGGAGAACTTGCACAATTGGTGGCTGACTAAATACTTTTTTGCCCCACTGTGTGTGTGTGTGTGTGTGTGTGTGTGTGTGTGTGTGTGTGTGTGTGTGTGTGTGTGTGTGTGTGTGTGTGTGTGTGTGTGTGTGTGTGTGTGTGTGTGTGTGTGTGTGTGTGTGTGTGTGTGTGTGTGTGTATATATATATATATATATATATATATATATATATATATCCCCTTATTTTGGCACTAAACAGTCTAAACCCTGTCTAAGCCAGGGGAAGGGTTCTACTAAGCTATATGGAATTGTTTTAAGAAGGTCATACCAAGGATAATTTTACTATTTGATGTAGAATTTTAAGACCCCTTGAAGTATCAAAATATATATAGATTTTATATTATTTGATGAAAATGTGTATTTCACCTTACTGCTATTAGCCCATACAAACGCATTGAATAACAGATAGTTTCTTGGGGACTATCTAAAAAGGAAGTTTGTTCTCAAGTCTGTCCTATATGAAATTCGGAAAGCATTCAGAATCCTTGCCTTTACACATTTTGTTGTTACAGCCTTATTCTAAAATGTAATACATTGTCCCCCCCCCCCCCCCTCTCAATCTACACAATACCCCACAATGAATAACCAAAAACAGGTTATATTTTTTTTTGTACAAACGTATTAAAAACATAAAACTGAAATATTCCATTTACATAAGTATTAAGACCCTTTACTCAGTACTTTGTTGAAGCACCTTTGGCAGCAATTACAGCCTTGAGTCTTCTTGGGTATGACACTACAAGCTTGGCACATCTGTATTTGGGGAGTTTCTCCCATTCTTCTCTGCAGATCCTCTCAAGCTCTGTCAGGTTAGATGTGGAGCGTTGCTGCACAGCTATTTTCAGGTCCCTCCAGAGATGTTCGATCATGTTCAAGTCCGGGCTCTGGCTGGTCCAATCAAGGACATTCAGAGACTTGTCCTGAAGTCACTCCTGCCGTGTCTTGGCTGTGTGCTTAGGTCGTTGTCCTGTTAGAAAGCTGAACCTTCGCCCCAGTCTGAGGTCCTGAGGGCTCTGGAGCAGGTTCTCATCAAGGATCACTCTGTTCATCTTTCCCTTGATCCTGACTAGTCTCCCAGTCTCTGCTGCTGAAAAACATCCCCAGCGCTTGATGCTGCCACCCCCACGCTTCACCGTAGGGATGGTGCCAGGTGTCCTCCAGAAGTGCCGCTTGGCATTCAGGCCAAAGAGTTCAATTTTGGTTTCATCAGACCAGAGAATCTTGTTTCTCATGGTCTGAGAGGCTTTTAGCAAACTCCAAGCGGGCTGTCACATGCCTTTTACTGAAGAGTGTCTTCCGTCTGGCTACTCTACCATAAAGGCCTTATTGGTGGAGTGCTGCAGAGATGGTTGTCCTTCTGGAAGGTTCTCGCATCTCCACAGAGGAACTCTAGAGCTCTGTCAGAGTGACCATTGGGTTCTTGGTCCACTCCCTGACCAAGGCCCCTCTCCCCCGATTGCTCAATTTGGCCAGGCAGCCAGGTCTAGGAAGAGTCTTGGTGGTTCCAAACTTCTTCCATTTAAGAATGATGGTGATCTTGGGGACCTTCAATAATGCAGACATTTTTTGGTACCCTTCCCCAGATCTATGCCTCGGCACAATCAGGTCATGGAGCTCTACGTATAATTTCTTCGACCTCATGGCTTGGTTTCTGCTGTGACATGCACTGTCAACTGTGGGAGCTTATACACTGCATAAAAAAATAAAGGGAACACTTAAACAACACAATGTAACTCCAAGTCAATCACACTTCTGTGAAATCAAACTGTCCACTTAGGAAGCAACACTGATTGACAATAAATTGCACATGCTGTTGTGCAAATGGAATAGACAAAACGTGGAAATTATAGGCAATTAGCAAGACACCCCCAAAAAAGGAGTGATTCTGCAGGTGGTGACCACAGACCACTTCTCAGTTCCTATGCTTCCTGGCTGATGTTTTGGTCACTTTTGAATGCTGGCGGTGCTCTCACTCTAGTGGTAGCATGAGACGGAGTCTACAACCCACACAAGTGGCTCAGGTAGTGCAGTTCATCCAGGATGGCACATCAATGCGAGCTGTGGCAAAAAGGTTTGCTGTGTCTGTCAGCGTCGTGTCCAGAGCATGGAGGCGCTACAAGGAGACAGGCCAGTACATCAGGAGACGTGGAGGAGGCCGTAGGAGGGCAACAACCCAGCAGCAGGACCGCTACCTCCGCCTTTGTGCAAGGAGGTGCACTGCCAGAGCCCTGCAAAATGACCTCCAGCAGGCCACAAATGTGCATCTGAATCTGGTCTGAATACTTTCCGAATGCACTAAGAAAGATCAGGATTTTTTATTTTTATCGTCTTTTTGACAAATATTTAACCCCTTATTTTTGGCGCTAAAGAGTCTCAATACATTCACTGTACTTCCATTAAAAAAAAATTCTACTGGTACCTGGGGACCTTCAGATGAGTCTTGTGAGCATCCTAGAGCAAAACATGTGCGTGTTCATGAGAGAGGGGTCATATTAGTGTGTACCCCAAACTGGTCGGACGCTACAGACAAAAGTTGGCAGATCAGCTGCAGATCAGACAAGTCCCAAGAGGCTTGTTGGGGGGGGGGGGGTCTTGGAGCAAAACGGAGACCACCATTGTGTTTGTGAGAGTCTCATCTTTCCATAGAGGGGTCATAATATACAGAACAAAAATATAAACGCAACATGCAACAATTTCAATGATTCATAGGAGAAATGAAAGGAGAAATGCTCACTAACAGGGATGAAATACAAATTTGTGCTTTTGAGAGAAATATGCTTTTTGTGCATACGCAACATTTCTGGGATCTTATTTCAGCTCATGAAACATGGGACCAACACTTTACATAGTGTTTGTATTTTTGTTCAGTGTAGTTTGTAGGCCAAACCGTTCAGACGCTACAGACGATTTTGCGAGAAGAACGATTTTCGGGATGTCTCATGGTCTGACAAACACCTTTCTAGCTCTGACACTTTTTACCGTAGATGCGGAAGTGCAACATCTGCGGATTGAGGCGCATCAGATCTCTAGCTTAAACTAATATATTTTAATAGGGATTTTCTGATTATGCTAACTCAATTTCCGCAGGGGAGCGGACATCAAATCTAGGGGGGGTTAAGTTAGATGGAGAGCGGCGGTAAACAGCAATTTTCAAGTCTTTCCACAGATTTTCAAAGGGATTTAAGTCTGGGCTTTTGCTGGGCCACTCAAGAACTTTCACATCCTTGTCCAATTCACAGTATTGCTTTGGGTGTATGTTTGGGGTCATTGACCTTGGGCAAAGATTTACATTCCAGTCTCCTTGGTTGTTTGCACTCTGAAGCAGGTTCTAATCAAGGATTTGTCTATATTAGGATCCATTCATTGTTCAGTCTATCCTTACCAGTCTCCCAGTCCCTGCCGCTGAAAATAATCACCATAGCATGATGCTGCCACCACCATACTTCACAGTAGGGATGGTGTTAGACGGGTGATGAGCTGTGCCTGGTTCTCCCCAGACAGTGTTTTTTATTCAGGCCAAAGAGTTACATTTTAGTCTCATCAAACCATAGAATCTTATGCTTTATCATCAGTCTTTCACATGCATTTTTTTGTTGCAAACTCCAGACGTGATGTCATGTGCCTTTTTCTCAGCACTGGATTCCATCTGGCCACTCCCATAAAGCCCAGATTGGTGAAGTGCTGTAGAGACTGTTGTCCTTCTGACAGGTTCTCCCATCTCAGCCAAGGATCGCTGTATTTCTGTCAGAGTGGTCATTGGGTTCTTGGTCATCAACTTGACTAAGGTCCTTCTTGCCCGGTTGCTCAGTTTGTTCGGACGAGAAAGCTTTAGGCAGAGTCTGGGTAGTTCCACTCTAGAAATAGTTTTATACCCTTCCCCAGATATATGCCTCATCACAATTCTATCTCAGAAATATACAGACAGTTCCTTGGACTTCATGGTATAGTTTCTGCTGACATGCACTGCCAACTGTGGGACCTAAATCATGTCCAAACAACTGAATTGGCCACAGGTGGACTCCAATCAAATTGTAGTGACATCAACGATGATAACAAAAATAATTGGATGTACCTGAGCTCAATTTGGAGTGAGGAGTGTCATAGCAAAGGGGTGTGAATACATTTCTAAAAACATGTTTTCACTTTGTCAATATGTAGTGTGTGTATATGGGTGACACAAATCTACTTAATCAAATTTGAATTCAGGCTATGACACAAAATGTGGAATAAGTCAAGTGGTATGAATACTTTCTGAAGGCACTAAGAATGCAACACAAACAGTAGAGAAATACAATATGAAAAAAATAAGGAACAGCATGTCAGAAATCGGCTCAATGTTATTGGAACACACTAAACAAACAAAATGGAGATATATGGATAAATCACTTCTCAAATATTTTTGGCTCTATAACAAAGAACAACAACATATACATGATAATTTACAAAACTTAGAATTAGCTATTAAACACTACCAGAGCCCACTGGATTCTCCAACTACACTGAATGAACTACAGAAAAAAAATACAAACCAAAAAGGCCTGTGGGGTTGATGGCATCCTAAATGAAATTACATAATATATAGACAACAAACTCCAATTGCCTATACTTAAACTCAATAACATCATCCTCAGCTCTGGCATCTTCCCCAATATTTGGAACCAAGGACTGATCACCTCGATCCGCAAAAGTGGAGACAAATTTGACCCCAATAACAACCGGGGGATATGCATCAACAGCAACCTTGGGAAAATCCTCTGCGCCTTCGGAAAGTATTCAGACACATTGACTTTTTCCATTTTTTTTTAGATTACAGCCTTATTCTAAATTTGATTAAATAAAAAAAATCCTCAGCAATCAACACCCCATAATAAGAAAGCAAATATAGGTTACACATTTTTGCAAATGTATTAAAAATAAAAAACAATTATTAACATTATTTCTTGAGCTGTTTCTACAACTTGGGAGTCAACCTGTGGTAAATTAAATTTATTGGACATGATTTGGAAAGGCACAGATCCTGTCTGTACTTGGAAAGGCACGCACGTCTAGAGTAACCTGGCACCATCCCTACGGTGAAGCGTGGTGGTGGCAGCATCATGCTGTGGGGATATTTTTCAGCGGCAGGGACTGGGAGACTAGTCAGGATCGAGGGAGAGATCAACAGAGTAAAGTACAGAGAGATCCTTGATGAAAACCTGCTCCAGAGAGCTCAGGACCTCAGACTGGGGCGAAGGTTCACCTTCCAACAGGACAACGACCCTAAGCACACAGCCAAGACAACGCAGGAGTGGCTTCGGGACAAGTCTCAATGTCCTTGAGTGGCCCAGCCAGAGCCTGGACTTAAACCTGATCGAACATCTCTGGAGAGACCTGAAAATAGCTGTGCAGCGATGCTCCCCATCCAACCTGACAGAGCGTGAGAGGATCTGCAAAGAAGAATGAGAGAAAATCCCCAATTGCACGTGCCAAGCTTGTAGCGTCATACCCAAGAAGACCCGAAGCAGAGTATGATAGCTAAGGAGATGGAAAAAATTCTGGCATTAGATTGCAAATATGCAGAGGGCTTCGAAAATGGAACACACTAGAAGGATGTTGTAATCTGGAGACGGGTGTTTTATACATCTTCAAACTAAGGGAAACCATGGCACCCGTGACAGAGAGGGAGAATCGTTCATCCATGGTTGTGAGTGTTCATGATATCACTGCAACAACTGCCTTTAGTCTTGAAATATTTGGTTGTTTAGTACACTACAGTAGTCGCTCTGTTTAGCACATGACCTCACGTGAATCCTTAAAGAGATGGGTGGGGCTAAGGATTAACAGGGTGTGAACGATGCTGAATGGATGTAGACAAAGAGCTCTCCAGTAGGTGTACCAAAACATTCCAGGGCCATTTTCTCAAAAGTGGGTTTACAAGTTTATCAACTTTCAAAGCATAATTACTTTCCCATTGTTCCTCAACTGTAGTGTATGATATACCATGTTCTAGAGTCTCAACTTTTGTTCAATGTAAAAAACACAATTTCAAATTTTGCTACATAAGACCGAATCGAGCCGGTCGGTCACATTTGTAATGTTAATTTTCTTTTGAAACTTTTGTGAGTTTACTGTTCATTTCTGAATGTTTACATTTACTGTACATTTGAGTCAGGGGATTGGTAATGTTCTCTAGTTGCGCCGTGATTGGCTCAGTGTTCTGTCAGTCATGGGGACATTACGTCACTGCAAAATTTCCAGGTAGAGCTAGAAAATTCAAGCCCCTTGGGTGCTGCCATAGAGTTATATTAGAAGTGCCCATCCAAGTAGGCTCAAGGTCATTGGGCACAGATAAAATGACATGAAATCACGTTATATCTATCGTAGCTTTGGTTGGACTGATCATGTCAACATCATATTTTCAAAATCTTAGCTACCAAGCTAACAGTCATCATCATGAAACAAGTCGACAATCTAATGGCAAATCATTTTATGAAGAGAAATTATAGATAAAACGTATCAGTACAAAATGGCAAATTAAACAATGAGTGGTTTGGAAGGAATCAGTGGCTAACTGCAAGCAATCCCTAATCTGCTATTCAGTGGAGTGGGTGTGTGGTCCACGTCTGGGTTTAAGGGTCTCTTTTCCAAGCTTAAAAGGATAAACATTCAACATTGGCCATGCTGTCAATCCAGCATGACTTCTGCCGCATTCAAAACAACTGGAAACTCAGAACTGGGAAATCTCAGACTTCAGTGAGTTCAAGACAATTGGGAACTCTGGGGGCGGGGGGGGGGGGGGGGGGGGGGGGACAGTCATCCAACTCGGTATTCCAAGTTGGGAACTCAGTCCTCTTTCAAAAGCTCCGACCTGAAGATCACCGACGTCATGATTCAATCTTGTTTATTTCCCAGAGTTCCCAGTTGTCTCAAAAGCACCATAAATCCAGAGAATGCCAGACTTTGATTACAAAGTTTGATGACCAAATTTGCCCACAAAGGTCCACCGCGCCACCTTCCTGTTGAAAAGAATCCAGTACATCAAGGTGAGTCCAAAAATGTCTTGTATGCTGCTGCAAAAATTATGTAATATGCTGTGTATGTTTTGTAGTAAGCTGTTCGTAGCCCATGTGCCTCACCCTAATAATTTGTTCCCTTTCCCCCCTCACAATTTAGCCTACTGTTCTAACTTGGTGGTGCACATGTAGCCTATAGCCTGTTTTAGAGAAATGTAATCATTGAATAAGAGCTTTCATTGTCTGTTTATATGCCCCATTTATTTATCCTATGGATGTACAGGGAGAATACTGTAAGAACGGCCCATGTTCTGAATTCTGTCGCTGTACATTTCAAAAGTGCTGAACAAATAGTTATATTGACTACATCCGTACTAGCTCATTAATGTCTTAATTAAGCAATAAGGCCCGAGGGGGTGTGGGTATATGGGTAATATACCATGTCTAAGGGCTGTTCTTAAGCATGACGCAACATGGAGTGCCTGGATACAGCCCTTAGTCATGGTATATTGGCCATATACAACAAACCCCCAAGGAGCCTTATTGCTATTATAAACTGGTTACCAACGCAATTACAGCAGTATAAATAAATGTTTTGTCATATCAGTGGTATTCGGTCTGATATACAACAGCTTTCAGTCAATCAGCATTCAGGGTGTGAACCACCCAGTTTATAATCAAAATGACAAATTGCCTCGTATGTGCTCGTTGTCCACTTATGCCATAGTCAGTAGAAACCACATTTGTTTAAGCAAGTCTATCCACATCGACAGGACAGCAGTGGAGAAGCTGGAAAGTTCCTCGGTGTACATATCACCGACAAACTGAAATGGTACACGCACACAGACAGTGTGGTGAAGAAGGCGCAATAGTGCCTCTTCAACCTCAGGAGGCTGAAAATAAACGTGGCTTGTCACCAAAAACCCTCTAACTTTTACAGGTGCACAATCGAGAGCATCCTGTAGGGCTGTATCACCGCCTGGTACGGCAACTGCACCACCCACAACCGCAGTACTCTCCAGAGGGTAGTGAGGTCTGCACAACACATAACTGGGAGCAAACTACCTGCCCTCCAGGACACCTACAACACCCGATGTCATGGGATGGCAAAAAATATCATCAAGGACAATATCCACCCGAACTACTGCCTGTTCACCCTGCTTCCATCCAGAAGGCGAGGTCAGTACAGGTGCATCAAAGATGGGACAGAGATTGAAAAAAAGCTTCTCTCTCAAGGCCATCAGATTGTTAAACAGCCATCACTAGCACAGAAGCAGCTGCCCACCTACAGACTTGATATCATTGGCCACTTTAATAAATGGAACACAAGGCACTTTAATAATACCACTTTAAGAGTGTTTACATATGAGATAAGTAATGCGAGATATGTATATACTGTATCCTACATGATCTATTCTATACCATCTAAGCTGCTCTGTCACTGCTCATCCATATATTTTATATATTCTTATCCCATTCCTTTACTAGAGTGTGTGTATTAGGTTTTGTTGTGAAATTTGTTAGATATTACCTGTTAGATACTGCTGCTCTGTCAGATCTAGAAGCAGAAGCATTTCGCTACACTCGCAAAAACATCTGCTAACCATGTGTTTGTGACCAATAAAATGTGATTTGAAGTCTGCTAAATCAGCTGTTTTTTTTATTTTTTATAAGGCAGTAAATAAGCCTTAACGAACAGTTTGTGGACGCCGTTTGTCACCGTTAGTGTTGTGGCTTTGCTGGCATGCATCGATATTTTTTGTTGTTGTTGAGTTTGCCCCACCAAGATTTACATGCCAAAATTGACACTGGTGTGTGTATTCCTAAAAACACATTTCAGAAGAATCAAAACACCCTAGGAACTGGAGAATAGACTAGCCTACTATAACAGACAGGGAGTGTTAAAGGCAAGTGTGTGTATATTGGAAGGATATTGGCAGACAAAGGGTGCATGCTCTTGTGAGTGGGCAGTACACTAAACAACTTGTAGAGTGTCAACCTTTGGATACACTCACGTGCAAACACCCCTTTTGGACTTTACACCTGTTGCTGACCAGCTGAGAGTTATCTGTCATGGCGCCAGGTGACTTTCCATGTAGCTATGCTTTAACAAAGTAATTTTCTGGCAAAAATAAGTTGGCTAAAGCAATATAACTTACATATCTACCAGGCTTTAACTTCGGCTAAATATATAGCTAACTAGCTAATTATAAGGGTTTCGAGTCGTTATTACTTTATGCAAACGACCCAAATGTAGGCTAATTTAGCTAAACGACAAGCGGTTTCTTTCAGTAACGTTAACTAGGATAGTTGCTAATTGGCCCACAACCTACCTGGTCTCGAATCTTTAAAACCATCGTTTTTCTTGGTTCGCCGATGTCTTAGTTTTACCGGCGTGTCTAGCTAACCGTCTGTTGAGGGTTATGGCCCGTTATAGTCCCGTTTGCATCACGCTCTCTCCTTCCAAAGACAGGCACGCAAGAAACCAAACAAACCCAACAACATAACAGCCGCTAGTAAGAAGACTATTGATTGGCTAGAAGCACGTTCCACCCAGCAGCAATAACGATGCTGGTTAGCCAGCTGCAGATGAGCTTTGCGAATGAGGGATTCGTTTATCTGTCCCGGGTTACCCAGTGTGTGGAGTTTAAAGCGGGTGATAAGTGATTGCATTCGTTTTGGAACCAGGCTGCCTGCCTGCCTGCCTCCAGGGCGTGAACAGGGTGCCCCGCTCTGGCCGACTGCGATGTCGACTCAAAACTACAGTGACGCAAAAAAGCATGTAGAGTGATGAGTAGGATTCTGTGTTTTCACATGCAAATGTGATTGGTTTTGACCTAAATGCTTTATCTGCCTTCCCAAGGAAAACTAGTTTGAAAATTCAAACATTTATTTAATGGAAAAGAGATGTTGTATGTTTCTGGACAATGCACAATGATGCCTTGTTGACAACATGACCAAGACAGATTTTGAGAAGGGCATTCCTCCCTGCTTTCGCCGATGGTGATGGGCAATTTCCCGGTTCAGGCCAGCCCCAGCCAGCTTAATATAACTCCTTCCGTGTTTCATTGAGAAAATCCACTTAGAAAATATTTCACATAACGGACCTAGAATAAAAATGTGGGATAGATGGGCCTGCGGGAGCAACTTTCACTGGGGATGGGAACGGGGACGACATGTCCCCCACATTATGAAATTGCATTTTTGTCCCCCCCAGGTTTATCATTGGAATGGGATACAAACAAGGGTAATGGTGTGCTTTAGGACCATGCGGACCTCTCCGAGGGGGCGGATGTTAAGAGTGTAAAACAACTGGAGAAAAAAACCTAATATATATATATAGTTATTTGCCCCTCTTGTAAAACCAAAGTTGCGCCCGTGGTCAGAGGTCTACTGTATGTGCATCTCTCAGATTTGACAATTGATTGAAAACTCCCACTATTAATCATTATGAAATAGATTAGTTCAACTGTAAACGTCAACTGTAGCTAGTAAATCTACAGAACAGTTCTAATAACTACTTTTGAGGCGATCTTGTGAAATAAAATCCCTACAACCTGTCAAACACCGAGGGGATTCGATTAAGCTGGGTGCCCAGGTAAGCAAAGTCAGCTCAAAACAAAAGTGACGTAACTAAGTACGTGTGGAGTAATGAGTATGATTATGTGTTTTCACATGTAAAAGTGACATTGCTTTTGATACAATACAATATTACTATACTTCCCAATGAAAACTAGTTTGAAAATTCAAACATATATTTTATGGAGAAGAGATGTATATTTCTAGACCGTGCACTATGCTGCCTTGTTGAACACTTCCAAGCAGCACAGATTCTTGCTCGATTTGAGAAGGGCGCTCCTCCCTCACCGCTTTTGACGGTTCATGTCACGGGCCATAGACTGGTGCTCTGCGGTAAAACAAAACTACCTCATGAAGCTGGTTGAGAGAATGCCAAGAGTGTGCAAAGCTGTCATCAAGTCAAAGGGCGGCTATATTTTGATTTGTTTAACACTTTTTTAGTTACCACATGATTCCATATTTGTTATTTCATAGTTTTGATGTTTACAGTATTATTCCACAATGTAGAAAATAGTACAAATAAAGAAAAACCCTTGAATAAGTAGGTGTCCCATTTTTTGACTGGTACTGCATAATGCATCAGTAAAGTAGATACAGTCTCGTGGTCACGGCCAGTTATAGCCTTCTGGGGGCCATAAGCGAAATTTGGTGCCGAAATTTTATAACACATTTCCTGCAATTCTACCCATTTTGCATGTTTGCAGTTTTAAAGATGCACTATGCAGAAATTGCTGTCACATTTCCTGGTTGCTAAAATTCAAATAGTTCGTCTAATTTCAGTTTATGTGACAAAACAAGCAAGTATAGTGTAGAGAATCATTGTACCATCCGAACTGCTGTGAAATATATTTTCCAGAACCAAACATATTGTATTTTCAGCTGTTTGAAGCTGGTGTAGAAAACCAAAAGTAAAAGATGTATAAACAAAAATAGCACACATAAAACATATCTACCACTTCTTAGACTTGTTTTCAATGTGAATAACAGATCTATAACACATTTATTTCTATGTGAATTTGGTCAGGTTCACCCAAAAAGTTAGACATTGCAACTTTACAGCTAATTTCCTGCAATTCTACAAATGTAATGACTTATGCCATGTTAATATAGTATCTGAGTGAGAATGACTCTCAATAGTAAGTTTGAGGCCCGACTGAGTTCCCTTGTGTCTGGGGGCCCTAAGTGACCTCATGTCACTTATGCCTGGAACTGGCCCTGCTCAGGGTGGTTGATTGACATGCAGTCTGTCCCTATAATTACTGTTATTAATAGCTTGTGTCACTGGATAGGCTACCTCTGACCTTTTGCCTAAAGATTCTCCCTGACCTGGGGACATTCCTTATCAAATGTATATCAGTGAATAATGTGGCTCAGATATGAGATACCCAGGAGCTATCAGATTAAAGTCTATAGACCAGACAGATTAATACAGTACTGGCCACTGAAGATGCAAGGATGCCACCTTGCAGCGACAGAAATCATGACATAGCACTGGCTACAAATCAGCTGCCAAGGGGAGTGTATTTTGGTGCTTTCAAGACAACTGGGAACTCTGGAAAAAAAACAAGGTCAAATCATGATGTCAGTGATCTTCAGGTCGGAGCTCCAGAAAGATGCCTGAGTTTTCGAATTAGAATTCCGAGTTGGATGACCGTTCAAAACTATTTTTCCTAGTAGGAACAATTTTCCCCCCTTAAGTTCCCAGTTGTTTTGAACGCATCATTTGTGTTGTGTGTAAGTGAGAGATGCCCTACAGCTACTCTAAGCCCTGCAGCCATCTTAGGCTAGACTGCTGCTAAGCTGGTGAGTGTGAATCTTTTTACAAATCTACATCTCCTAAACCGTGTTAAGCTGCTAACAGCAGCTCCTGCTAACTCTAGCTGGAGTGTGTGGTTGCAGAGAGGAAAAGAGTGAGGGAGAAAAGGGAGACAGAGTGGGAGGATGCAAGGGACTCTGAAGGAGAGAGAGATCACTGAAGAGCAACACGCGCGACACATCACACAGTGGTCAGTTAGTTACCATTTTATTATTAGTGTTATACTGATCGGAGTTCAGCGTCTCCAAAGGAATAGTTTGATAAGCATGATGCAAAAAACACCACAGAGTAGGGGTCTCCAACTCTGCTCTTGGAGAGCTACCCTCCTGTGCAGGATTTTGCTCCAGCCCTGCTCTAACACACCTGGTTCAGCTGCTCCTCATCGAGACCTTGATTGGCTAAATTGAGTGTATTAGAACAGAGCAGGGTTGAAGAAAAAGCCAGTAGTTCTCCAGGAAAAGGGATGGCCACCCCTGGTTCTAGAGTCTAGAACTCACCCCTGGCTCTAAAATCTTTAGATTTCTCTGGTTCTAGAGTCTTGAGTTCTTTTCAGTCTAAAATGACCATGACATTCTGTTTGATCTTTATCTTTTGTTAAAGAAAAATATGAAAATAGAGTTGACAGACATTTAGGCACACTATAGACACGTACTGTACACAGATATGCACACGGTTCATTATCATAGATTCATAATGTACTAGGAGATCCCAGTTTTTCACAGCAACGTTTCATCAAAATCTACGAGGCTGTGTTGTCTCATTGTGTTCACCCATTAGATTCTGTTCCCATTCATTTCATGATTTATACAACACAGAATCATGTTGATGTGGGGTAAACGCTATGAAAACCTGTCCCCAAGGGATTAAAAAACATCAACAGCCAAGCCATCTTGAACGGGAGGAAAGTGTGGAGGCTTTTAAGGTGAAGTCCTATGGGTTCCCCTGGTCAACTCTCCAGTCCGGGGACAAATATCCACCTCCCTTTAAAAAGGTGTCACAGCTCAGAGTTAATGTCCTCACACTGTCAATCACAGTCAAGAGCTGCTCATTGCCAGCCAATCACAGCAGACGAGGGACAGTTCCATCCAATGGCAGCAGTGGAATGGAGCTCTGTTCGGCCAATGGAAGAACTCCGGTAGTAAGTGCTCTTCAGCAGTGATTCTATTGATTCACAGGAACACAGTATTCCTGCAATTCGATCGGTCAGATGACAAAGTCTCTCCTGTCATTGGTTCATGTAACAGGAGGTAATGTTTGTTTGCGCTCCAAACAGGCTCAAATGGATAATAAGCCCCTCCCCTATATTGCTAGACCAATGAGCTAGCTTTCCATCCAGAGGCTTTAGCTCGACTGGCTGATCACTCCTCTTTCCTGCTACTGACACATCAGCACGGAAACCACAGATTCATCAGGAGTGAGAAAACCCCCAAAAAACACAGACTTATATAACAAGTCTAAATACTTCTTTTTTTTAACATCGGAATGTAGGTTGTTGGGGTTAGAATACTTTTTTTCTTTGGGAAAGGGGGACAATTCTTTCACCTTATCTACAATTTTTCAAAACATTTTAGTTTACATTTTATACAGTTATTCAAATACACATGCATTAAAATAAAAATATTGCACAAAATTAATGACAATAAAAGTGTGGTTAAGTAGGGATATCAGTGGGTTTTCTCTTTAACGTAGTGCTGCATGTGTGTGTGTGTGTGTGTGTGTGTGTGTGTGTGTGTGTGTGTGTGTGTGTGTGTGTGTTACTATAGCATGGTCTCTTGGTCTGTATTAAGGCTGCTTCACTAAAGCTCACACTGGCACAGTGTCTGACTGGGGAGGGCTGCAATCTTCATGCTACACACTCAAATGCAGAAACACACACAAACCTCTAAAAGACCTAACACAGACAGACAGGACCCACAGAGTACATTCTAATAGGCATACCTGTGTATGCATAGACACCCGACAGACAGTCACCTCTACAGACGGCAACATTCACACAGTCTGGCCTGTTTCATTTCATTCTGGCTCCGTCCAAAATGGCACCATATTCCTAATATAAAAGTGGACTACTATTAGGCTCCGTCTGTCCAAAAGCAGTGCACTAGAATGGAGTGCCATTTCATATCTACCCAGGTCTCAGCTCTAGAGAGATCAGGTGAGCTGTGCATTCTGGTTTCTTCTTCTTTCACATGATTAACAATAGGAAGCACAGTGAGTAGACTAGAGCTGTCTCTATCATGCCTGTCGACACACAGACACACAAACAGCTAGGGCTTTGGTTGTCATGGCTACTGACCGGTGCATTAAAAAGGGGAAATGGCCTTTAGGCCAAACCCTGCCTCCTTGTGTCCGAAAGGATTATGGCAGGCATGGATGATGTCACATTGTGTAAAAAGAACACAAAATAACAAAAACGTGAAAAAACACTCGCCTTGCAGAACCGGATGTGGTTGACACTGCAGGCCCATTCTCTGTCTCTATTTCCTCATCTGTCTCCTGCTGTTTAAAAGCTAACAGTATAAGTCAGACCCATATATATATATATATACCCGTAGAAAAAGAATCTATTCATTCTATTTCTATGTACAGGTACTGTATATACACAACATATGCCATTCAACCTATGTGGGTCGTTCTACAAAATGAGTCCCTTTTGCATCCCTTTGATATTTTTAGTAGAAATTGTGCGACAATATTGATTTTTAAAGCTGCAATATGTTACTTTTTGCGCGACCCGACCTAATTCACACAGAAATATGAGTTATAGATCTGTCACTCATTGAAAGCAAGTCTTAGAAGCAGTATATATATGTTCTATGTGGGTTATTTCTACGCTTCACAGTCTTAATTTTCATTTAGCAACTTTTACGTTCGTTTTTTTTGTACACCAGCGTCAAACAGCTGAAAATACAATATTTTGGGTTATCGAAACGCTATTTCACGGCGGTTTACATAGTACAATGATTCTCTTCCCTGTACTTGCTTGTTTCATCAAAAACTGAAATTAAGCGAACTATTAGAATTTTCGCAACCAGGAAATGGCAGATTGATTTCTGCATAGTGCATCTTTAAAAGCCTGTTATATTAAATGAAGTGACCACATGGACAATTCAATACATTTGATTTTTAATATGAATAGACTTGCTAAAGTGCCACAATAATGCATTTTGCCATGTTCCTCTGTGCACTCTCTGTGACTTCTAGGAAGATGTTAACCCACAAATTTCTACAAGTTTTCACCAACACTGTGAAGCCTAAGTTATATTGTTGCTTTGACAATGTCATTTGTGAAGAGTATTTATTTAATGTGATTCATTCAGGTAAACCCTGTTAAATGAACTATCCTATTCCTTTTTTTAAATTCAAATGAAAAATGTAACATTTAACAGTAAAATTATAATGTAAAAGCAGATGAGCTGGTTATACTCTTTTTTGCCATTTTCTCTTGTTTTGTGGTGGAAAACTGAGTGGGTTGAGCATAACACGTCAACCCGGTTACCCATAGATAGAAAGGCTAAAAATGTTTTAACAATTAATTGTTTTTTGTGACGCTGTCATTCAATTGCTCCTCCCTGTTGCACACAAGAGTCTTCCATTCCCCCGGTCACAAGGGATTTATGGCTGATTTAAGGTTAAATCGTCACCCTGTTACGGTCAACCCTGTTACAGTCAACCCTGTTACTTTATCTGGCACTTACATTTAGCATTTTTGTTTCTTCATTTTAGTCATTTAGCAGACACCCTTATCCAGAGCGACTTACAGGAACAATTATGGTTAATTGCCCTTGAAGGCACGGACAGATTCTTCACCTAGTTGGCTCGGGGATTCCAACCAGCGGCCTTTCGGTTACTTCCCCAATGCTCTTAACCGCTAGGCTACCTTCCGCCCAGTTATTTTTTTTCTTTAACCTCTTGAGATGGGAAACTATGCTTTTTATTAGGCTGAAAATATGCTCTTCATTAAATCTACATTTCTTTCCCACCAAATGACTCTAACCCAGCGTTTCCCAAACTTGGTCCTTGGGACCTTAAAGGGTGCATGTTTCGGTTTTTACCCTAGCACTACAAAGATGATTAATAAACTCATCAAGCTTTGATTACTTGAAATCAGCTGTGTAGTGCTAGGGGGGGGGGGGGGGGGGGGAAATCATTGTGAACCCAGGACAGAGTTTGGGAAACACTACCCAAAAGGGACTCATTACATGGAACGACCCATGTATTTCTCTATACATAGCTCTGCTCTCTGGTATCAGTAACGGAGATCAGCTGCTGTGTATATCAGAGCAGCTGTCAGTCTGACCACACATCTACAATAAAATAGTCTAGTAGGAAATAAAAAGTACAAAAATAAAATAAAACCCAAATGCGGTCTCTAAACTGTGCACACGAGAGGAGAGGGTGTGTGTGAGTGAGTAGAGGACAGTGTGAGAGGCATGTAGGGGAGAGGAGGGAAGAGTTAAGTGCTCGGATGGCCCAAAAAGCACCTCTTGACATAGAAAGAAGGACACGCACACCTCTTCTCACCAGCACACATACACACCCTCCCCACTACTCTCCTCCTCCCTCTGTTCTCTCACGGCGTGTGAGCGAGTGTGTGTCACCAAGTACCCTGCCCAATCCCAGTCTCCTGTCACCTCTTCAGGGAGGTGCTCTTGAGTTTCTGTGTGTATCTGGCTGTGCGCGGCGAACGGGAGTGCAGTTTGACAAACAGCTCTGGGAACTTGTACTGAGGGAACATGGTCTCCAGGAAACCTTCTAGCAGCACGTAGACCAGCCGTCGATTCATTGGTCCATGTTGGAACATGTCAAACACACGCAGGATGCCTTTACGAGTCGTATCCGCCCCTATGATGTGCTTCAACTCATCTAGAGGAGGATAGAGTGAGAAATTATGGATTAATAGTGAACAAATGTGTTCAGTCTGTCTCTGTGTGTGTGTGTGTGTGTGTGTGTGTGTGTGTGTGTGTGTGTGTGTGTGTGTGTGTGTGTGTGTGTGTGTGTGTGTGTGTGTGTGTGTGTGTGTGTGTGTGTGTGTGTGTGTGTGTGTGTGTGTGTGTGTGTGTGTGTGCGTGTGTGTGTGTATGCATTACCTGGCATGATTCCCAATAGGTTGGTCTTGGCGGCGACCCGTGTCCTCATGCGGATGTTCTTGTCCCGGCGGGGCGGAGACTCTGCTAGGATTCCGTTGGGCCAGTATGAATCCCTGCACAGAGACAGGACCACAGAGAGTTACCTTCTAACCAATCACACACAGCAATCTAATAGTGTGTGTGTCTGTGTCTGTCACCTGAACTTCTTGACGTAGTCTGCCACCTGTTCTGGAGCTGTCATGAAGTCCACATGATCAACAATCTTCCTGCAGAGACCAGAGGGGAAGAAAATACAGTCAGATCTCTGTATGTGGCACTGGTGAGTGTGTGTGTGTGTACAGTACCTGTTGATAGTGTCTCCGTATGTGGCTCTGATGAGTTGCTGCAGAAGGTTCTTGATGTTCCTGCGAAGCCACTGGTTCCTCTCCTTCAGGTCAAACACCTCATCCATCAGCAGCAGCATCACACGCAGGGGGATGTTATCATCCACCTGGAAAACACACCTCCCAAAGTAAACGTTATACCACTATATTGCTTTCACTAATTGAACATGTTCCAGAGGAGAGGGCCTATAAACTGGTGGGACCGTGTGCTAGTCGGGGTGTTGTACTCACGTTGTCGTCCAGCTGGGCTGAGACTCGGCAGTGCTCTGGGTCAACGTCAGACTTGGGGAGCAGTGGAGGCACCTGGACATCAGACAGTAGAGTATAGTCAGAGTCTGGTTGATGCATAGTCTGAGTATAATTAGTACATGGTCAGTCTGGTTGGACTTAAGGTTAGAGTGTGTAGCAAGACTGTTGAACATGGACTGTTTGATGTTGCCCCAGTTTCTCAGACATGCGTCCAATGTCGGTTATATAAGGTTGTAGCATAGGTAGTAGGCCTGTGAACGTTTAAATGTTGAGTTGGGATCCTTAACGTTAAGAAAAACCCTTACATGGACGCAGAAAGTAAACAGCATAGTGGGTCAATTTCCGCAACAACTAAGATCGTTGCAGCGCGAGGCTCAACTTCTCCTCTGTTTTGGTGCCCTGGCAACCACACTGAACAGCGTGAAGCGAATCCGTGCACATTCGCAGACACTGAGAGCCAAGTGTTGCATGTCACTCATCTCAGTATCCTAGCCTATTCATTGATGATAGGCCCTGCTTTACTGACGTTGTGAGACGTTGCAAGCCAAGAAATTGCGAGATACAGTTTTTGATTGCCGACAGATAGGCCTAGTGCACGGTTCTGCCTGGTGGCCGACCTGCCTAGACTGTGCCCCTCCCCTCTCTCTCCGTTCCTCGCTAGCTCGCTATGAAAGATGCAAATGTTTGTGTTCTCGGAAGTACCTCAACTAAGTCTCCTCTGTTCCAAAAATTCTGAATCTTGACACTCATAAATTGGAGTCGACGTGCAAGGAGTCAATTCTTTTGGAGTCGACACTCCACTACTTCATAGTTGTTAACATTTGGAAAAATGGTAGAGAAAGACAAGCGACAGCAGTGAAGACCTGTAGGGCAATACTTTGAGAAGTTAAATGAGAAGGAAATGTAAACTTTGTAAGGTGGAATTGAGGGACAGTAATGGTAGTACAGCTGCAATGCTTAACCATCTGAAAGGGACACACCGTGAGACCTAAACTGTTGCTGGCAGCAGCACAGCTGCATCGCGTGGAATTATGTGCATTTTCTTATCGTTTTAAACGGAAAACCAATATGATTTTTTCAGTTTAAACGTTAAGAAATGTTTTCGAATGTCACATCCCTAATAAGTAGAGTCCTTACCTTGAACATGGACTGTTTGATGTCCTGTCCCAGTTTCTCTGACATGCGTCCCATGTTGTCAGCAGCAGAGTTCATCCCTTCAGCCAGACTATCTGGCAGTCTCTTCACTGCGTTGGACACGTTACGCATCGAGCTACGCAAAGGGTTCACAAACGTATCCATCTGTTGAGACATGTGGCTCAGTTGGTAAAGAATGACGCTTGCAACGCCAGGGTTGTGGGTTCGATTCCCATGGGGGACCAGTATCAAAATGTATTCACTCACTACTGTATAAGAGCATCTGCTAAATAATGTAAATGAGACACACACAGACAAACACGCGACAGGTGAGTGTAGAGAGCGATGCCGTAGCTAAGCCACTTGAGTATGTACAGCTGGGCAACGTGAGTGTGTTTTTATATATAAAAATATATATCATCATTTAGCAGACACTCTTACCCAGAACAAGAGTGTCTGTGACAGGTTAAAGGAAATACTCATAGCCTGTTATACATTAAAGTATTACTAAGTTCATAGTATGTGAGGATCTTAAAACATCTAAGGTTAAAAAGATCATGCATTCAGTATTAGTTGATAGAGATTGATAACATTCATATAATTGTGTTAAAATCCGTCAAGCGTACAAAGGGTACGAATTGGGAGAGGAATGTGTAAACGTTATGTTGATGACTTTATTTTGTCGTGGGTAAAAGTGTTAATCTGTGATCTACTAAATGCTCTTAATCTATGAGCCTGAGATCGATTGCTCTGGTCTCCACTCAAGTTCCCGGGGAAATCGCCGGTCTTTTCTCATTGCACTAAAGTTTCAGTGAGGAAACAACACCGTATCACTCTGGTGATTATTTCTCCCCTTTTTCAGGGGCGTAACATCTGCTTACAGGAGCAATTAGGGTTAAGTCTTTTGCTCAAGGACACGTTGACAGATTTTTCACCTAGTCGGCTCAGGGACTAGAACCTGCGACCTTTCGGTTTCTGGCCCAAAGTTCTTAACCGCTAGGCTATCTGCCGTGTGTGTGTGTGTGTGTACCTTGCGTGCGAAGTCTCCCTTGCCCTTGCTGTATTGCTTATTCTCCAGGAAGTCATAGACATAGGGGACCAGAGTAGGACAGGCCTTCACCATCTCTGGATTCAGCAGCAGCTAACACAGAGAGAGAGAAGAGAGGAATGGGCATAGCCACGTAAAACAGGTATAGTAAAAATATAACAACACACACTCCTACCTGTAGGTATGCGTTGAGGTCTTTTTTCCTCTTCTCCAGGAAGTCTCTGTCCATGTTGTTGAACGTCTTCTTCCCTGGCAGCTTCAGGATCGACATCAAGTTCTCAAACTGGAATATATCAAACACACACATACATGCCAGGTTCCCAAAATGGAGGTACAACACACATCCATAGAGATGGGTGGAGGGTGCACTTGGACCAAAGTCTGTTTTTAGCATGGGCAGCACCATTGAGGCTTCCACCATTTTGAAGTAGTCAACTGGGTGGGACTTGCTATGGGTTAAGGCAGGATCACATCATTTCATCCAGGTAAGCAAAATTCCATAAGTGCAGGAGGCAGTAAATCACCAACCTTGGCTTTATACCTGTTCAGACTATACTCACTCCAGCACATTAGGTGGTGTTATGCACCTTTTCAGTTTATTTACAAACTGCCAATGCACTCTTAGAAGTAGAAAAAATGTACAACTTTAAAATGGAGATGCTGTCACAGAAGATGCGATTGCAAGGATAGAAGGTATGCCATCTTTCCATATCTATGTACACACCTTAGAAGTCAGAAGGACTCTGTTATAGGAACACGCATATATTTACCTTTACCTGCTCCGTGATCCTCATGTGGAAGTCGTGGAAGTCAGAGTAGCGTCGGTAGGTTTTCCAGGAGTCCTCGCTGCCGTCGTGGTTACGGCGGCACACAGTGATGGCGTAGAGGGCGTAGGTCTTGCCGTGGTCATTACACACCCCTGTAGCACCCAGCAGCCCCAACCCCATACCCAACCCAGCCCCGGGGAGACAAGCATCAGCTACTGATACACAGAGCCCAGGGGGAAGAGGAGGCAGGAGAGGGCGAGGAAGAGGAGGGATAGGGAAGGGATGCAGGAGAAAGAGGAAGCGCACAGACAGAGAAGGGGAATGAGGACAGATGACAAAAAGTAGCAAAGGAATAAGTGAAGGAAAAAGAGAAGAAATGGTAAAGGTGATGAAATAATGAAAGTGTAAAAAGAAAAGTAGCAGCAACATGAGATGGTAACATGAGTGATACAAGTTGATGGTTAACGTGAGGAGATGAGGTTACAGGTCAAAGGGTGATGGAGAGGGGAGGAGGGTGCTAGTCGGGGGAGTGGTCAGTAGTTCAAAAAGGCACACACACAGTTCTGGCCCTAAAAAAGTTACCCGTTTCACCGCTGTAAAATCTTGCCCACCCTGCACAACCAAAATCAATCGAAAACATCAAATGTCAAAACATGCTTGCTATTTTATCATCCAAGATACATCTTCCATGCCATAAATAATGGAACTCACTGGACTGCCGTCTTGTAGTGTTAGGAGACAACACTGCATCTAGGCTTCTTACAGCATCAAGGCATTTTGACAGGGTAACGTTTTTAAGGCCACTACTGTTGTACCCACACATATCTGAATGAAACCACATTAGTAGTCAGTAGTCACACATGCAAGTGAGAGGACAATGGTAGTTGGTTAACTTTCAGTAGCACACTAGCTTATAATACATCACATCCCACCACAGACAACACACTCATCTGACTGGATATCACAAGTCTGAATTCAAGTGTGTGAGTACCTGTGTCAGAGATGAAGGCGTGTAGCTGTATATTTTCGTCATGGCAGGAATTCGAAAGGTCATCCAGAGACTGTAAACAGTAGAGAGAAACAACCAATAAGAACCAGAGATACTGCCAATCTCTGGACTAACATCCAATCAACACCTGTGATACTGTTAATCCCTGTACTAACAGCCAATCACCAGCAGCGATACTGCTACATCGACCGCAGCAAAAGTCAACAATTTCCTAACAGTTGTTAAATCTTAACTCTATAGCAGGGTAGTGAACACCACTAGAGGTCCAATAATACCTTTTCTAAAAGAACTAGGGCTGGCTGTATTTAATGACTGCACTGAGCGCTGGTGTGTCTCAGGGACTGACGAGGACTTACTAGATTAATGCTTCCTGTTGGAGAACCGTTGAACGATTCTGTAGAGGAAGAGAGAGAAATAGTTTGAGATATAGGACAACAGTTTCTCTTCAAAGTCATGGGGAATGGGTTAGGCCAGGGGTGTCAAACTCATTCCATGGAGGGCCGTGTGTCCTGTTGGTTTTGTTATTTATTTTCAATAGGTGTCCATTTAAGTTCCTGACTAATCAATTACCTTCATTGATAAAAGGGAGAAGCAAAAACCTGCAGACACTCAGCCCTCCTCTCACCCCTGGTTTAGGGTTAAGCTATGCCTACAACGCACAGACATAGACAGACCCTACTAACCTCCATCTCCGTCATCTGATCCTCTATAAGACGGTTCTTTGAGCATGTCCAGTTCAGCTAACATCCTGATGTAGAGGGGACTCTGTTTGAACGACGGGTAGTACCTCTCATCACGAAGCATCATGTCATACACCTGCAACACACACCAGAACACATGGGAATACTTTATTTGGATCCACAACGAAGCATTGAGTACAAAGGTCTCAAATATGCTTGCTAGCTGTTACAGTCTCAGACAGTCTGATAAAAAGGTTATCAACTAACAAAAACACACTTTTCTCTGGATGTCGTCGAATATCTCTGGCGTGGGGTCTCCTTCCTTCTGTAGCTTCTCTCTCAGTTTGACTACAGACACCTCATCTACCTGCACCCTGGGGGACGCCTGGAGAGAGAGGGGAAGAGGGAGAAAGGGAGAGAGAGAGAAAAAGGTGGACAAAAGTTTAAGAAAATGTGTGGGTTTGTGCGCGTGTTGCGAAAGTGTATGACGTGAAAGCGTGTGTGTTACCTTATCAGACAGGTACTGTTCATAGACCCCTAGTGCTGCAGCCTTCAGCAGTCCTTTAGTGGAACCTCCCTTCTTTCCATCCTTCTGCCATCCCTCCATCACCTCTAGTTGTTGCTGGGCTGTTACTCTGTAGCCCTCCACTGTCAGCCAGAAGAACAGCTCTGCCTGGGCCCCAGCCGCCTGCATGTAGTCTACAGGAGAGGGTAGACGTCAAGGGTTAGAGGTAAGGATGTTCCTCTGTAGCCCTCCACTGTCATGCACACACATGCCTTCACACACAGTTTGTTTGCTGTTGTATGTGGTTTTTCCCGTGTCTTCTGTCTGTGTCTCCGTTTTGTCTTACATTGTTTTTTCCCCAACCCACGTCCCCACCGGAGACCATTTGACTCTTGCCAGGCAGTCATTGTAAATAAGAATTTGTTCTCAATTGACTTGCCTGGTTGGACACGGTGTTAAGAAACCTCCAAATGAGCTTCAATGCCACACAACACTCCTTCCGTGGCCTCCAACTGCTCTTAAACGCTAGTAAAACTAAATGCATGCTCTTCAACCGATCGCTGCCCGCACCAGCCCGCCCGCCTAGGATCACTACTCTGGACGGTTCTGACTTAGGTATTTGTAGTTGTCCACATATTCTAGGTGTCTGGTTAGACTATAAACTCTCCTTCAAGACTCATATCCAAAATTAATTCTAGAATCGGCTTCCTATTTCACAACAAAGCCTCCTTCACTCATGTTGCCAAACATACATTGTAAAACTGACTATCCTACCGATCCTTGACTTCTGCGATGTCATTTACAAAATAGCCTCCAACACTCTACTCAGCAAATTGGATGCAGTCTATCACAGTGCCATCTGTTTTGTCACCAAAGCCCCAAATACTACCCACCACTGCAACCTGTATGCTCTCGTTGGCTGGCCCTCGCTACATATTCGTCGCCAAACCAACTGGCTCCAGGTCATCTATAAGTCTTTGCTAGGTAAAGCCCCGCCTTATCTCAGCTCACTGGTCACCATAGCAACACCCACCCGTAGCACGCGCTCCAGCAGGTATATCTCACTGGTCATCCCCAAAGCCACACCTACTTTGGCCGCCTTTCCTTCCAGTTCTCTGCTGCCAATGACTGGAACGAATTGCAAAAATCACTGAAGCTGGAGTCTTATATCTCCCTCACTAACTTCAAGCGTCGGCTGTCAGAGCAGCTTACCGATCACTTCAGCTGCACACAGCCCATCTGTAAATAGCCCATCCAACCAACTACCTACCTCACCCCCATATATTTGTTTTTCTTCTGCTCTTTTGCACACCAGTATTTCTACTTGCACATCCTCATCTGCACATCTGTCACTTCAGTGTTAATTGCTAAATTGTAATTACTTCGCCACTATGGCCTATTTATTATTGCCTTTCTTCATTTGCACACTGTATTACAGATTTTCTATTGTGTTATTGACTGTACATTTGTTTATGTGTAACTCTGTTGTTTGTGTCGCTTTATCTTGTCCAGGTCACAGTTGTAAATGAGAACTTGTTCTCAACTGGCCTACCTTGTTAAATAAAAGGTGAAATATATATTTTTTAAGGTTCAATAAAATATAAAAACAACTCGGCTTGCATGACAGTGTTGTGTGTGTGTGTGGTACAGTACTAACCCATAAAGAATTGCAAGGCGATGTTGTGAACAAGGATGTGTTCCAGCGGTATGATGCACAGCTTGCCGAAATTAGCTGCTAGTTTTAGAGTATCCACTTCCTACAGCAGAGAGAGAGATGGAGATAAGGAGAGATAAAAAGCGTGAGAACGAGAGAGAAAGAGGTTTAGTAAGTGTATGTTAAACTCATTTTCACTGTTCAAACTCTCCATAATACCCCATGTCTGACCTTCCCTGACTGTAGCCTCTGTATCCTGGTCTCACAGACCTTCTTCACAAACAACAGACTGTTGATCTGATTCTTTATAACATTGATATCTGAAAGAGGGAGAGAAAGAGGGAAGGAATGGGATGGAGGGAGAGGGAGAGGAGAGTGGAATGAGAGATTAATAAATATATTTTGGGGGGATTGTATGTACAGTGGGGCAAAAAAGTATTTAGTCAGCCACCAATTGTGCAAGTTCTCCCACTTAAAAAGATCAGGCCTGTAATTGTCATCATAGGTACACTTCAACTATGACAGACAAAATGAGGGAAAAAAATGCAGAAAATCACATTGTAGGATTTTTAATGAATTTATTTGCAAATTATGGTGGAAAATAAGTATTTGGTCAATAACAAAAGTTTCTCAATACTTTGTTATATACCCTTTGTTGGCAATGACAGAGGTCAAACGTTTTCTGTAAGTCTTCACGAGGTTTTCACACACTGTTGCTGGTATTTTGGCCCATTCCTCCATGCAGATCTCCTCTAGAGCAGTGATGTTTTGGGGCTGTTGCTGGGCAACACGGACTTTCAACTCCCTCCAAAGATTTTCTATGGGGTTGAGATCTGGAGACTGGCTAGGCCACTCCAGGACCTTGAAATGCTTCTTACGAAGCCCCTCCTTCGTTGCCCGGGCGGTGTGTTTGGGATCATAGTCATGCTGAAAGACCCAGCCACGTTTCATCTTCAATGCCCTTGCTGATGGAAGGAGGTTTTCACTCAAAATCTCACGATACATGGCCCCATTCATTCTTTCCTTTACACGGATCAGTCGTCCTGGTCCCTTCGCAGAAAAACAGCCCCAAAGCATGATGTTTCCACCCCCATGCTTCACAGTCGGTATGGTGTTCTTTGGATGCAACTCAGCATTCTTTGTCCTCCAAACACGACGAGTTGAGTTTTTACCAAAAAGTTATATTTTGGTTTCATCTGACCATATGACATTCTCCCAATCTTCTTCTGGATCATCCAAATGCTCTCTAGCAAACTTCAGACGGGCCTGGACATGTACTGGCTTAAGCAGGGGGACACGTCTGGCACTGCAGGATTTGAGTCCCTGGCGGCGTAGTGTGTTACTGATGGTAGGCTTTGTTACTTTGGTCCCAGCACTCTGCAGGTCATTCACTAGGTCCCCCCGTGTGGTTCTGGGATTTTTGCTCACCGTTCTTGTGATCATTTTGACCCCACGGGGTGAGATCTTGCGTGGAGCCCCAGATCGAGGGAGATTATCAGTGGTCTCGTATGTCTTCCATTTCCTAATAATTGCTCCCACAGTTGATTTCTTCAAACCAAGCTGCTTGCCTATTGCAGATTCTGTCTTCCCAGCCTGGTGCAGGTCTACAATTTTGTTTCTGGTGTCCTTTGACAGCTCTTTGGTCTTGGCCATAGTGGAGTTTGGAGTGTGACTGTTTGAGGTTGTTGACAGGTGTCTTTTATACTGATAACAAGTTCAAACAGGTGCCATTAATACAGGTAACGAGTGGAGGACAGAGGAGCCTCTTAAAGAAGAAGTTACAGGTCTGTGAGAGCCAGGAATCTTGCTTGTTTGTAGGTGACCAAATACTTATTTTCCACCATAATTTGCAAATAAATTCATAAAAAATCCTACAATGTGATTTTCTGGATTTTTTTTTCTCATTTTGTCTGTCATTTTAAGTGGGAGAACTTGCACAATTGGTGGCTGACTAAATACTTTTTTGCCCCACTGTGTAAACTCAGCAAAAAAAAAAACGTCCTCTCACTGTAAACTGCGTTTATTTCAGTAAACTTAACCTAGCGGAACCCCTCGCCAACAGCCAATAAAATTGCAGGGCGCCAAATACAAAACAGAAATCTCAAATCAAATTTCTCAAACATACAAGTATTATACACCATTTTAAAGATAGAAATCTCGTTAATCCAGCCACAGTGTCTGATTTAAAAAATGCTTTACAGCGAAAGCTCCACAAACTATTATGTTAGGTCACCACCAAGTCACAGATAAACCCAGCCATTTTTCCCACCAGAGAGAGGAGTCACAAAAAGCACAAAGAGATAAAATTAAATCACTAACCTTTGATGATCTTCATCAGATGACACTCATAGGACTTCATGTTACACAATACATGTATGTTATGTTTGGTAAAGTTCATATTTATATCCAAAAATCTTATTTTACATTGGCGTGTTAGATTCAGTAGTTCCAAAACATGCAGTGATATTGCAGAGAGCCACATGAATTCACAGAAATACTCATAATAAATGTTGATTAAAATACAGCTATTATACATTTAACTTTAGATACACTTCTCCTTAATTCAAACGCTGTGTCAGATTTTTTTTTAAATTACGGAAAAAGCATAATCTGAGAACGGCGCTCAGAGCCCAAACCAGCCAGAGAAATCTCCGCCATGTTGGGTAGTCAACATTATTTATATATAAATATTCACTTACCTTTGATGATCTTCATAAGAATGCACTCCCAGGAATCAGTTCCACAATAAATGCTTGTTTTGTTCAATAATGTCCATCATTTATGTCCAATAGCTTCTTTTGTTAGGGTGTTGGTAAACAATCCAAAAGCGCGAACTGGTCCATTCGGACGAAACGTTCAAAAAGTTATATTACAGGTCGAAGAAACTTGTCAAACTAAGTATAGAATCAATCTTTAGGAGGTTTTTATCATAAAAGTTCAATACTGTTCCAACCGGAGAATTCCATTGTCTGTAGAATTGCACTGGAACGAGAGCAACCTCTCAAGTGAAGCGCATGACTGAGAACGAGGCTGTAAGCAGACCCCTTAGTAAAACAGCTCCCATCCGGCCCCCCTTCACGGGAGCAGCCTGAAACCACGTTCTAAAGACGGTTGACATCTAGTGGAAGCTTTAGGAAGTGAAAAATAACCCATATCCCACTGTGTATTCGATAGGGGTAAGTTCAAAAACTACAAACCTCAGATTTCCCACTTCCTGTTTGGATTTTCTCTCAGGTTTTTGCCTGCCATGAGTTATGTTATACTCACAGACATCATTCAAACAGTTTTAGAAACTTCAGAGTGTTTCCTATCCAATACTAATAATAATATGCATATATTAGCATCTGGGACTGCGTAAGAGGCAGTTCACTCTGGGTATGCTATTCATCCAAAAGTGAAAATGCTGCCCCCTATCCCATTAACATGTGTAGATATTTGTATGAACATAACAAGATTCAACAACTGAGACATAAACTGAACAAGTTCCACAGACAGGTGCCTAACATAAATGGAATAATGTGTCCCTGAACAAAGAGGGGGGTCAAAATCAAAAGTAACAGTCAGTATCTGGTGTGGCCACCAGCTGCATTAATTACTGCAGTGCATATCCTCCTCACGGACTGCACCAGATTTGCCAGTTCTGTCTGTGAGATGTTACCCCACTCTTCCACCAAGGCACCTGCAAGTTCCAGGACATTTCTGGGGGGGAATGGCCCTAGCCCTCACCCTCCGATTCAACAGGTCCCAGACGTGCTCAATGGGATTGAGATCCGGGCTCGTCGCTGACCATGGCAGAACACTGACATACCTGTCTTGTAGGAAATCACGCACAGAACGAGCAGTATGGCTGGTGGCATTGTCATGCTGGCTGGTCATGTCAGGATGAGCCTGCAGAAAGGGTACCACATGAGGGAAGATGTCTTCCCTGTAACGCACAGCGTTGAGATTGCCTGCAATGACAGCAAGCTCAGTTCGATGATGCTGTGACACACCGCCCCAGACCATGATGGACCCTCCACCTCCAAATCGATCCCGCTCCAGAGTACAGGTCTCGGTGTAACGCTCATTCCTTCGACGATAAACGCGAATCACCCCGGGTGATAAAAAAAAAAGACTCGTCAGTGAAGAGCACTTTTTGCCAGTCCTGTCTGGTCCAGCAACGGTGGGTTTGTGCCCAAAGGCGACGTTGTTGCCAATGATGTCTGGTGAGGACCTGCCTTACAACAAGCCTACAAGCCCTCAGTCCAGCCTCTCTCAGCCTATTGCAGACAGTCTGAGCACTGATGGAGGGATTGTGCATTCCTGGTGTAACTCGGGCAGTTGTTGTTGCCATCCTGTACCTGTCCCGCAGGTGTGATGCTCGAATGTACCGATCCTGTGCAGGTGTTGTTACACGTGGTCTGCCACTGCTAGGACGATCAGCTGTCCGTCCTGTCTCCCTGTAGCGCTGTCCTAGGCGTCTCACAGTATGGACATTGCAATGGCCACATCTGCAGTCCTCATGCCTCCTTGCAGCATGCCTAAGGCATGTTCACGCAGATGAGCAGGGACCCTGGGCATCATTCTTTTGGTGTTTTTCCAGAGTCAGTAGAAAGGCCTCTTTAGTGTCCTAAGTTTTCATAACTGTGACCTTAATTGCCTACCGTCTGTAAGCTGTTAGTGTCTTAACAACCGTTCCACAGGTGCATGTTCATTAATTGTTTATGGTTCATTGAACAAGCATGGGAAACAGTGTTTAAACCCTTTACAATGAAGATCTGTGAAGTTATTTAGATTTTTATGAATTATCTTTGAAAGACAGGGTCCTAAAAAAGGGACATTTCTTTTTTTGCTGAGTTTACTTTATGGTAAAAGTGTGGCGTCATGCATGCGTGTGTGTGTGTGTACCGTCTCCTGCGGTGTCCAGTGATCGTAGGTGCTGTAGTTCCTCCAGGGCCTTGTCTTTAACAGCCTCCAGCTCAGACACTTTGTCTGTCAGCTTCAAGATGTTCATAAATGCCTCGTAGTTACAGCTAGAGTCCCGAATCTACACACAAATGCAAACACGCACGCAGGCATACACACACACGTTTATATAACATTTATATCAGTTGTATTGATAAAAGTTATTGATCTCTACAAACCTTCTACAACTGGTTGATCAAGTGGTAATATTGATAATGATTCCAATAACGATATTGATTATCAACGTGATTACTGATACTGACCATCCAGATAACAAACTGGTTGATGTAATCAGGATCACTCAGCTGGTTGACCAGGGGAAGGAGAACACCTCGCGCCAGAATCTCCTGGGACATGGACACAATCAAATTACATCACATAAAATATTACTTCATGCCATTTAGTAGACGGCTTTTATCCACTTACATTCATGCGTGCATAGATGATGTATGGGTGGCCCCAGCGGGTATCGAACGCACAACCCTTGGTGGTGCAAGCGCCATGCTCTACTGACTGAGCCACTCAGGAGCACACATCACACTCAATTTCATGTTGGTGTGTGCGTTTCAGTGTGTGTTTGTGTCACAGTGTGAGTGTGTGCTTGTCTTGTGCATGTCTGCTTGAGTGTGTGTGTATGTGCGTGTGTGTGTGTCTCACCCTAAGGAAGTATCTCATGTTCTTGTTGTGGAAGTCTCCAGGAGGTAGTAAAAGGTAGAGCAGCACCTCACACAAGTCCCTCAGGAACCCTGACACAGAGATACACACAGAGACGTCAGTACCTGAATGTCAACATTATGATGTATACTGAGTATACCAAACATTAGGAACACCTTGCTAATATTGACTTGCACACCCCCTTTTGCCCTCAGAACAGTCTCAATTCACCAGGGTAAGGACTCTACAAGGTGTTGAAAATATTCCACACGGATGCTGTGTCAAGTTGGCTAGATGTCCTTTGGGTGGTGGACCATTCTTGATACACACGGGAAACGGTTGAGCATGAAAAACAAACCAGTGTGCCTGGCACCTACTACCATACCCCGTTCAAAGGCACTTAAATATTTTGTCTTGCCCATTCATCCTCTGAATGGTACACATACACAATCCATGTCTCAAGGCTTTAAAATCCTTCTTTAACCTGTGTCCTCCCCTTCATCTACACTGACTGAAGTGGAATTAACAGGTAACATCAATAAGTGAGCACAGCTTCCACCTGGTCAGTCTATGTCATGGAAAGAGCAGGGGTTCTTCATGTTTTGTAAACTCATCGTATACACACACACACACACACACACACACACACACACAAAGTTGCTTCAACTTCCTTGTTGAGGTGCAGCGTGTGAACCTTCTTCGCTCTAATGGGAAGTGTGTGTCTACCTTCTTCATCCTTCAGGGAGGTGCAGACCACGTCTCTGCAGACGTTCCTCTCCATCTCTACCTCCGCCTCAAAGAATGACTCCACCATCTCCTCCGACAAGTCCCCTAGAAACACATCATCATCACCACAAACATCACCTTCATAATCATCATCATCACCTTCAACACAATTGTCATCACCACAATTAGCACCATCAACATCACCACAATCATCATCATCATGTCAGAGAGAGAGCATGTATGTCGGTGTGTGTGTATTCGTACTCTGTTTATTGTCATCCCTGCGCTCCAGTCTGTCCTGGGCCTTTCTGAAGACTCGGAGGTGAGTAGCGAAGTCATCCACGAGTCTGGTGGTGAAATAAGGCTGCCAGTCCACCTCTTTAGACCTGTATTATAATAATAATAACACACTCGTTATAGAGAAGTAAGGAACGCAGTAAATCACCAGTAATATAGTAGTAATAGAATGTTACCGTGTAGAGAACTGGACCAGAGCGTTCTGGACAGTCTGTCTGATTTCCAGCAGGAAAGACTCATCCTCACTCAGAGTGTAATACCAATACTGAATATAATCTCTCAATGCAAACTGGATGACCTGGAGAGCGAGAGGGGGAGGAGAGAGAGTGTGAGTGAGAGAAACTGGCCAGTCATTATTGTAGGTGAGAAGCCCATTTTCATTAAACCCACAGTGGCCATACAGAACACAAGAGGGAGTTAGACAACGCAGGACCCCACCCACACACACACACAGTGACATCTGCAGAGAGACAGTGGGGCTGCTGATCCAGGCAGGTCATGATCTAATTAGGCTACTTAATGACATGTCCTCACTTTATCTGGCTGCTATAGCAACTAACTAGCACTTCAGTGGACACATTTCAGTCACAGCTATCATTCTCTAGGACTAACAGAGGGAATATGTCTGTTATGTTCAACAGACACATACATCTACATTGAGATAGTTGCAGACTAAAACTGGTGACTAGGCTTCAATCATAGTTGTATAGACAGAACACAGTAAGCAGAAAGTATCTGTGTCAGCAGGCTGTGTGTCAGCACTGTGCTCCCTCTCTGTTTTTTTTCACTTGCCCATCCTTCATCCATCTGTTACTTACCTGTTGCAGAGGCTCGTCTATGTAGTTGGAGCCAGTCAGTCTCCTGTCTATCTTTATAGGCTTCTGATCCAACCTCATCTCATCCAACGTCTGGGGGGAAAGAAAGAGATGGAGGGGAGAGTCCTTATTTGTGTGAGTGTGTGTTGGTGAGTGTGTGCATGCGTGTGTGTCATACCTTCAGTATACCCGTTTGCGTGGCTGGCAGGTAGGAGTGTTCACACTTCTCTAGATGTCTCTCTGAGTTAGTCTTCCCAAACAACAGAGTTACCGCAAAACCACTGGAGAAGGAGAGGAAAGAGGGAGAAGAGTGGAAGGGGGAGGAGAGGAAGAAAACAGGTAAACCAGATTCATTAATAATCTCAGTAAAAGCCTATTGAAAGCTGGGATACAACCAAGACAGATCATTTCACATAAACACATCTATAAAGGACTTAACTTCAAACAGGTTTTACACACTTACCCGCCTACAACGCAGCAGATATAGAAGGCCAGGTAGAAGATAGCGAAGGGTCCGAAAGTGATGAGGAACAGCACCACTCCTAGACCCCCCCATCCCCACACAGACAGACTGGCCTGGAGGGGGGAGGGAGGGGGTTAACATATAGCAATCACCCACCTAATTTCACATTTTAACTGTGGCAGTCTAAGGCACTGCATCTCAGTGCAAGAGGCGTCACTACAGTCCCTGGTTCAAATCCAGACTATATTACATCCGGCCGTGATTGGGAGTCCCATAGGGCGGCGCACAATTAGCCTAGCGTCGTCCAGGTTTGGCCGGGAAGGGCCGTCACGGTAAATAACAATTTGTTCTTAACTGACGTGCCTAGTTAAATAAAGGTTAAATAAAATATAAAACATTACAGAAAGTCAGATCGAGAGAAAGCGAGAGGGAGAGAGTTTCTCATCCTCAGGTTTCCTGTTATTGTCAGAGCAGGAAAAAGAGAAACTACCTGCTGACCTCACTGCTAACATCGCTAGCTCTCTCACTGCATCCTAACCCGATCTCACACAGCCTACAGCCTAATGCTAGCAAGCTAACTGCTAATGCTAGCACTTGCATTGCAATCTGTGACCTAGCTAAGAAGTAAATGCGAATGACATTTCAGTTGAAGGCATTCAGTTTTAAAACTGACTAGGTATCACCCATGTAGACTAGTTGTTTGACATATAGACTAAGTGTATAAAACATTAGGAACACTTTCCCAATATTGAGTTGTACACCCTTCTTTTACCCTCAGAACAGCTTCAATTTGTCAGGGCATAGACTCTACAAGGCATCGAAAGCCTTGCACAGGGTAGCTGGCCCAGGAAACTGTTTAGTGTGAAAAACCCAGCAGCGTTGCAGTTCTTGACACAATCAAACCGGTGCGCCTGGCACCTACTACCACACCCTGTTCAAAGGCACTTAAATCTTTTGTCTTGCATATTCACCCTCTGAAATGACACACACACAGAGAGAGCCGCCCTGCTGCTGACCCACTGATCACTGATAGTGATCAGGATAACGCTGTGAGCTGTCTGTCTATCAGCTCAGGTCATTTACATTAGATAGTGGCTGAAGGACGAGAACCATCAATACAGGAGGAAGGTTTATAAAGACAAACTCAGCAAAAAAAGAAACGTCCTCTCACTGTCAACTGCGTTTATTTTCAGCAAACTTAACATGTGTAAATATTTGTATGAACATAAGATTCAACAACTGAGACATAAACTGAACAAGTTCCACAGACATGTGACTAACAGAATTTGAATAATGTGTCCCTGAACAAGGGGGGGGGGGGGGTCAAAATCAAAAGTAAGTCAGTATCTGGTGTGGCCACCAGCTGCATTAAGTACTGCAGTGCATCTCCTCCTCATGGACTGCACCAGATTTGCCAGTTCTTGCTGTGAGGTGTTATCCCACTCTTCCACCAAGGCACATGCAAGTTCCCGGACATTTCTGGGGGGGAATGGCAGAACACTGACATTCCTGTCTTGCAGGAAGTCACGCACAGAACGAGCAGTATGGCTGGTGGCATTGTCATGCTGGAGGGTCATGTCAGGATGAGCCTGCAGGAAGGGTACCACATGAGGGAGGAGGATGTCTTCCCTGTAACGCACAGCATTGAGAATGCCTACAATGACAACAAGCTCAGTACGATGATGCTGTGACACACCGCCCCAGAACATGACGGACCCTCCACCTCCAAATCGATCCCGAGTACAGACTTCGGTGTAACGTTCATTCTTTCAACGATAAACGCGAATCCGACCATCACTACTGGTGAGACAAAACCGTGACTCGTCAGTGAAGAACACTTTTTGCCAGTCCTGTCTGGTCCTGCAACGGTGGGTTTGTGCCCATAGGCGACGTTGTTGCCGGTGAGGACCTGCCTTACAACAGGCCTACAAGCCCTCAGTCCAGCCTCTCTCAGCCTATTGCTGACAGTCTGAGCACTGATGGAGGGATTGTGCGTTCCTGGTGTAACTCGGGCAGTTATTGTTGCCATCCTGTACCTGTCCCGCAGGTGTGATGATCGGATGTACCAATCCTGTGCAGGTGTTGTTACACGTGGTATGCCACTGCGAGGACGATCAACTGTCCGTTCTGTCTCCCTGTAGCGCGGTCTTAGGCGTCTCACAGTACGGACATTGCAATTTATTGCCCTGGCCACATCTGCAGTCCTCATGCTTCCTTGCAGCATGCCTAAGGCATGTTCACGCAGATGAGCTGGGACCCTGGGCATCATTCTTTTGGTATTTTTCCAGAGTCAGTAGAAAGGCCTCTTTAGTGTCCCAAGTTTTCATAACGGTGACCTTAATTGCCTACCGTCTGTAAGCTGTTAGTGTCTTAACAACCGTTCCACAGGTGCATGTTCATTAATTGTTTATGGTTCATTGAACAAGCATGGGAACAGTGTTTAACCCCTTTGCAATTGATTATCTTTGAAATACAGGGTCCTGAAAAAAGTACGTAAATTCTTTTGCTGAGTTTAGGTATTGTTTTCTCACTTTGACGCATAACAATAGACTAGTGCAAAGTCTGCAAACCTGTATATCAGTAACCAACACACACACTACTGTTAGATAACCAACTACCTGACGAGACACTACCAATCGTGTTATATCAGTATTATATTATATCAGACATACGATCAGCCTGTCACATACCATGCTGGACCAATCTAATATCAGTGACATATCATGAGCCAATCGTATATCAGTTTCCATTGGCCAATCAAACCACCGACATTAACTTCAGTTGACTTTAATCTTTTACACGAATGACCAGAGCCCATCGTTGAGAAGAGACGGGAGAACAAGGAGCCAGATGTTTCACCGGATGTATAAATCTAAAGCATCTGGTTAGAATTCCCACTACCCACCAAATATGATGAGGAGAAGAAGCCCAGTGGCCTGCAGTGGGAGAGTATGGAGCGAGATGAAACTGGGCCAACATTCTGCAGATTTTCTCATCGAAGAAAAGCCCAACCTCAACACAGTTTTCTATTCCCAAAACTACAATCTGTTACAAACAGAGCGCAATAAGTTTTGTAGGCGTGACCCTTTACAAAAATGTTCAAAATCGTGTTGTTTACAAGGAGGGAGAATTTGCACACTTTACAGATTAGGTGTAACGGAAATATACAAATACACGCTAGGATCTCGCTAACTCGTGTTTGGCTCTGGCCACCTCCTTGCTTGTTCTGCCCACTTTGCTTCATTTGATCCATTGAAAATGACACAGACTAACTCTTGGGTTAGTTATAAATATCTTTGGTAGAACCAGTCCGACTACAGGGTTTTGACTGGATGGGATACAGCCTTTGTCAGATTTGACTTTTCGTAGCAGGTTAGAACTAACATAGCAGGTTAGGAAAACTAGGTTAATGTTAGGAAAAGGGTTAGTTAAAATGCAACAACAAAAAAATAGTGACTTCAATTTAACAAAACCTGTATCCCTTCTAGCCATGACCCGACTAGAGTGCAGCAGACACTTAGTAGACTAGTTGGGAACATGACTCAGTTTGTCAGAACCATAGCAACAGTGTTCTAGAATGTGTTGAAACATGGCCACTCCTCTTTCACAGCAACAATAGGCCCTAGTCTAAATCCTATTCATGGGTTGCACGTTTCGTCAAAACATTGTTTTGAAAGTTTGTTTTAGGACTAATGCCCAGCTGAGCATTTAGTCTCAATGGGTGCTGATTTGGGATGCACGATATATCGGTAAGCATATCGGAATTGGGCGATAATCGCTAAAAATGCCAAAATCGGCAGCGGCCCGATGTCTAGTTTAAAGCCAATGTGCAAAACCGATGTCAAAGCTGACATGCATACATATATAAACGTAGGTATTTATTTAACTAGGCAAGTTAATTAAGAGCAAATTCTTATTTTCAATGATGGCTTCGGAACAGTGGGTTAACTGCCTTGTTCAGGGGCAGAACGACAGATTTTTACCTTGTCAGATCGGGGATTCGATCTTGTAACCTTTCGGTTACTAGTCCAATGCTCTAACCACTAGGCTACCTGCCGCCCTGTATATAGTGCTACACGTGCAACACAGCATTCCTAACCTAGCCCACAATGTCTGCTGTGTGGATCGAGCAGTCAACAAGTCCAGCAGTCATTTAAAAAGAGTAAGAACATTTCAGCGAGAAAACTCAAAGGCCAAATCCATTAAAGCCAAGATAATGGAATTCATTGCGCTTGACAATCAACCGTTCTCTGTCGTGGATGTTGGTTTTCGCCGACTGGTCGGACACCTCAAGCCCCAGAACACACTACCAAGTAGGCAATATTTTTCAGATGTTGCCCTACCGGAGTTACACAGTATTGTTGAAACTATCATCTATGAGCTACTTGCTATGGGTGTCACTGCTATTAGGTTTACGACTGACATTTGGACCAGCGATGTCAGCCCCATGAGCATTATGAGTCTGACAGCACAGTGGTCGACGAGGATTACGTACTGAGGAAAGCCGTATTGCATGCGCAAGAATGTGCTGGTTCTCATTCCGCTACTGCCATTTCAATGGCATTTGAGAACATGTTTGAAACATAAACACTCCTAGATCCATTCGAATAACTGACTGGAGAAATAATCTCAACTGTGTCTGCAGCAGACATGATACCCTCTGTCATGGCATTGAAACGCCTGCTCAACAAAAAATACAACACAGACCGTGGGGTTAACTTGGAAAATTACTCTACTAGAGGCTGTGAACAAGCGATTCGGTGGTATTCTCTCTGAGCCTCTACTGTGTCGCCACCATGCTTGATGCTAGGTACAAGGACCGCTACTTCGATGTAGACAAGGAACAGGGTTTACCTGAAATGTTAGACAGCTGGACAAGATGGAAATGGACACAGTGACAGTGCGCACCGAGGAAGAGAGGCCACGGACAGACAGAGCTGAAACTTCACTGCTTGACATGTATGATGAAATCCTGGTTGAGACTGAACAAATGAACAACGAAACAGCACAGCAAGTGAGTGAGTGAAAGAAATAGGCTTTAATTATGTTTCTGGTAATGGGGACATACGTAAATGGCAACAAAATAACTTTTTGGTCAGTGTTTGTGTTTCAACTATTTAACTGTACTAGAATGCTTAAAAGGACGGTAACTTTTAAAATATCGGTATAGTTCTTTTTGGCAAGGAAAATATTGGATATCGGTATTGGCCAAAAATGTCATATCGATGCATCACTAGTGCTGATGAAGATTTAGGGAAAAGTGCATTACTGTGGCTTGGAAACACTGACATTTCAAAAGGAGGCAAATAATTAGTAGGAAAAGCTTTTGTCATCATTGTTATGTCGCCAGATTTCGTTTTGATACAGTATAACTAACTAGCTAGCTAAGATTGAGGGGAGAGCACATTTCCAGAGGTCAGGACACTCACGCTTCTGTGTTAAGCTGATGGTGGTGTTGAGTACTGCAGCAGTATTACAGTGATAAGGACACACACTGGATATGGATTGACCTTTTCAGGGGTCAGGGTGATGGTGTTGAGTAGTACAGCAGTATTACAGCTATAAGCGTCACACTAGGCAGGAGCCTGCAGCAGCATACTCTGAATCATTCCAGCTTACACAGATTTAACATACACCATCTGTTCCAATCAACCACGCTGGATAGAGCCGGGCTATCCCTTACACAACTTTATATCACAAACAAACGCATATTAGTGCGCAAAGTCGCACACTGTACAAGTGCACAATACACACACATAGCGTTTCCCCTCGCTCACATAATGAAACAGGCTTGTCAGTCCCTTGCTGCTAACACATTCACCTGAGAGTAAACAACAAAGTCATCATGGCCAAATAACAACACATGGCACTGACTGACTACTGCAGGTTATTGACCTCTGTGTTACACAGCCTATTACATTACATTATTACAAACAAGGGAATTTAGAAACATTAGCTTGCACCATACGTATACTACAGTAGCTAAGAGGATGGGCTGTCACAGCTAGGCCTATATTTCAGGCTAAATCGCAAATTCTTCCTAGACTAGCTCTGGTGAGAAGCAGCATACTAGCCGGGTATCATCTGAGACACAACCTACAGAATGTTACTCAGACACCCTAACTGAGGAATGAACATTATACCGCAAACACTCTTGATTGTTAGACCCGCCTGGTATTCAGTCAAGCAGGGTCTTTATACTACTAACAACAGCAGGGATAAGGAGGTCTCTCCTCATTCACGAGGTGCCTGGCTGCTAGCAGACGTCCTTGACTCGACTCATAAACACCCGTAATGGTGTTAAAGGGCCCATATGAGCGGGCCTGGGCTAGGGTTATCAGAGCACCAGCGTCACAGTGGAGCCGCCAGGAAACAATCACCGTCTGAATATAGGGACAGACAGGTAGGCCAAATTATGATATGGCTACTGGCTAGCCCCCTCTACTTTGAAAGAGGCTAACCTTATCAGGGCTACAGACAGACAGACAGAGAGGGACTAGTGGGAGAGAATACAAAACGACAGCTCACCAGCCACAACAAAACAACTCGTCACAAATGATGCTTGTCTTCTGTGATCATGTACGGTAGCAAGAAGGTTCAGGAAAACCATTCCAACAGAAAGGGCTCAGATGTTTTAATAAAACTCCTCTCTGCCCACCATAGCCTCAGA
This sequence comes from Salvelinus fontinalis, assembly GCF_029448725.1. NCBI lineage: Eukaryota > Metazoa > Chordata > Actinopteri > Salmoniformes > Salmonidae > Salvelinus > Salvelinus fontinalis. The sequence goes on from NC_074686.1 coordinate 14,548,328, forward strand.
CAGCTGTGAAGAGTCTGCCCTATAGCTGCCTGTAGTCATGCCTGGCTGTCCTGTCTTTCATACACTCCACTGTATAATGTCCACCATTCAACACGACAGTCCTCCCGGGACCCTAATCGTCCTCCAATGACCCAAATTAAGAAGAAATAGTGTGCAAATCTAGATGTATTCTCATAACTCGCAACCCACCTCAAGTGCCCAGGGCCCACTTTGGCTCCCAAACCATAGTTTAACAAACCCTGCGCTAGGGTTATTAAACCACTACAGGGTTAACTTCTATTACTTACAGACTGAGCTACCTGACCCACTACTCCACTGACTTAGAGAGCCTCCACTCATCAGTATACTACTGTACAAGACTAGACTACAGACTAGTGGAGACTGGAGAGGATGACACAGGTGTTCACAAACACAAACTATCACAGGACAAGAGCTGAGGGTTCCATACAAGAGCTGAGGGTTCCATAAAAGAGCTGAGGGTTCCATAAAAGAGCTGAGGGTTCCAGACTGAAGCAGCACAAAGCATTCCTTGTAGACTCCCTAAAAAAGAAAATCAGTTGTAGGACATTGCACAACTCCCTGCCACATGAAGTTAGCCCATGCCCAGTATGTCAGTGAGGCAGGCATACAGGTTTCACTTCCCTCCCTTACCACAGCCCCTGTGACCAATGGCAGTGACTGAGGGGTTAGGGGGTAATCAATCAAATGTATTTTATGAAGTCCTTTTTACATCAGCCGTTGTCACAAACTGCTATACAGATAATCAGCCTAAAACCCCAAACAGCAAGCAATGCCGATACAGAAGCACAGTGGCTATGAAAGACTCACTGGAAAGGCAGGAATGTAGGAAGAAACCTAGAGAGGAATCAGGCTCTAAGGGGTGGCCAGTCCTCTTCTGGCTAAGAGGTCAGGGGTTAGCAAATGTATGTTTCAACTTTGTCTGCAGCACAGCCCCCTTGGCCCCCAGGACAGTCAGGAGTTACTGACATTGGGCAAGGGGTTAGGGTTTAATGAGTGAGGGGTTAGTAATTGAGAGATTAGCTCAGCACATTAAAAAGCTCTCCCCTGAGAAAGTGAGTGGAGCTCCCAGAGGGGAGTGAGGGAGCTGGGCTGAGCGGGGCTGGGAGGCCTCAGTCAGGCCTCAGTATGATGGATACTGGGCTCCGTGCTCCTCCTGCTCCCATAGAACTGCACTGTGACCTGGGCCAGTTAAAGTTCCCTATTAGGGTGACCTTAGATTGATGCAGGCCGCGCGTGCGTGCGTGGCGGAGCAGTTCTGATGGACTGACGCCTCCCTGTCACTAAGCCTTGATTAAGACATACTAATGAGATTTAGCTGTGAGAGAAACACATATCCTTGAGGGTGCATATTACACTGTAAGACCAGTTACTCCACAACAGCCAGCTCCCTTCAGTCAGGCTGGCTATTGTGCTCCAGGTTGTGTTCAGGTTGTGACTGGTTAACTCTAAAGGTTAGAGACAAGAATGCTGTTTTATACTGGGGTGTGATAACTAGCACAACACAATGCCCTCTTTCTTCCATAACATCCCAGATTAACTGGAGACAATGTGCCATGTCAGCCACAACTTAAACTTACCCCAGTGAGGTCATATAGACCTGCAAGTAATCAGAGTTAGGGGGCAGCGGGTAGACTACTATTTAGAGCGTTGGGCCAGTAAATGAAAGGTTGCTGGATCAAATCCCCGAGCTGACAAGGTAAAAATCTGTCGTTGAACTGCCCCTGAACAAGGCAGTTAACCCACTGTTCCCCGGTAGGCCGTCATTGTAAATAAGAATTTGTTCTGAACTGACTTGCCTAGTTATATATATATATATATACACACACACACACATACATATATACACACATACATACATACATACATACATACATACATATATATATACACACATATATACATGTATACATACACATTAGGAGAGTGACTGACTATAAGCAGTTGAGCTATAAAATACCTCTCCCAGCAGGGACCTAGGAGATATAGTCTAACATTAGATTAGGCCTACCACACCGGGCAGAGAGACACACACCATAGGTCTCCAACATAAGAAGGGCCTTAATACTAGGGTAAAACTGTTGGATATTGACATGGTAGGTAGGCCTAGTTACCAGAGAACTGTAGGGGCCTATATAGAGAGAGTTGCTTTATAAGCAGTTATAACTATATTACCGGCAAGTAGTCTAGTCAAACAGACCAGGCTCAATGGGTGTAGAGCATTATCTTTAGATAAAACCCTTGGAATGGAAAACACTGTCAGTTGAGACAATACAGATTAGAGTAATGAGAAGTACTGCTGAACTAACACAACTCCCAATTCCACATGACAGGCAGTCATATGTTCTTCACACATCCATTTCAGACACTGGTCTGATCTGGATAGAAACTTGACTAGCCCCATTTAAAGGAACAGGAAGTGGTGCTGGATAGAAACTCTTACTTATTACCACTTTGATGAGAACTGTAGCTACTTTACATGTAGCTAGCTAGCTAAATTAAACACCATAGGAAATGTAGTTGCAGCCGCATAGGCATAATAGGAACACATAGCTAGCCTAGGTAACAGATTATGACAGAAGGTACCAGAAACTTGACTGGTGACAGTTCCAGGGGTAAGCCAGATAAATGTAATGATGGGGGCAGACAGACTAAACGTCACGTATTTACCAAAATGTAGCTGGCCAACATCAAAATGGATGGCTAATGTTACACACTGAACAGGGCAAAGCAGTAACAAGTAACTACTTAGATAGCTGTAAGTTGGTCAAATATGTCAAATCAGAAAGACACATAGCTAGTTAGCTAACCCTGATAAGGTTGTGCTATAACATTAGTTAACGTTACTAATTAACATTACTAAAGTTAGCTAACGTTACTAGTATTTAGCAGGCTAAGTTATATTGCTAGGAAGCAAATGGGGCAATTGGCATCGATGTTGCTAGCCACCTAGCCCAAGAATGTACTATTGAATGGGCTAGCCACCACCTAACTAGCCAACTAGTTAATAACTACTTTGGGACGCGCACATTCCATTCTCACCTGAATCAGTTGAGCTGAAGAGATTCTCCTGTTAGCAACGTCGTTACTCATAATAATGTAAACGCATAACGTTGGTTATTCCACCTAGCCAGAGAGCTAATTCCAGCACGGTATTGTCACCAAGGATAACTTCAGCTCATCGTATTAGCTATCTAATCCTGGACTAATTGACAGAGTAAGGAGGGGGTTTTTCAAAACAGACAAGCCTGTCGGTGCTCATCGTCCAATGTTTACCTGTGGTCGGATGCTAAATTGTTAGCTAGCTGTTTGGCTGCTGTCACTCAACGCTGTCACTGCCCAGCGCGGAAAACAAACTATAGACTCGCCGTGAAGCGAGTATGAACTTACCTCTGCAAACATCGTTTACAATGTTGTAGATGTCGTAGCTTGGGCTAAACCCGCCACATTGTACAAGGCACAAATATATGGATTTTCTGGTTTAAAAGCGGTTGTATCTCCACTCTCCGTAGTCTCTTCGGAGAGTCGCCATGTTGCACAAGCTTTACGTCTCGGGCACCCCTTTTCTCGACGTCGCTCTCTGATTGGCTGAAAAGGGTTATGATGCCAGCAACACACCCGTGACTGGGTGTTGTTGAATTCTACAAACATTCTCATCTACTACTTTAACAATTGCGACTGAGCCAAATACTTTCTCTGAAACACATAATCAACATTTATGATTGTATGTTATATTCGGTGGGGAAAGTTATCTTAGATTGTTTGCTACTGTTTTGCAGATAGGCGGGCCCACAACATTGTTTGATGGACTGCATACACGACAGCTGCCTATGAAAATGTAGTAAAGCCTATCTCTCTCTCAACATAAAATCAATTAAAGTTACAAATAACTATCAAGTGCATGATTGACAAGTGGTTGACCGCCAGAGGAAGCAGGTGGGAGCTATAGGAGCACGGGCTCATTGTAATGGCAGAAATGGAATAAATGGAACAGTATCAAACATATGGAAACCACATGTGGTTCCATGCCAGCCTCTGTTGACAACTAGCCATCTAACCTGCAGAGCGAGAGAATCACATGATTGACCAGTGACTGACCAGTTACCACATAGATGCATTATTCATGGTCCCATTGGTAACATTGGCTATACCTTACACCTTTGTATGCTGGCACTAGAGAGAGAGAGGAGAGAGAATCCAGAAAAAGCTGTTCAATTCTAGCACCACCTAAAAGGAAGCGATTCCCAAACCTTCCATAACAAAGCCATCACCTACAGAGAGATGAACCTGGAGAAGAGTCCCCTAAGCAAGCTGGTCCTGGGGCTCTGTTCACAAAACACAGCAACATAATTAGGATAATTAGGACAGCAACATAATTAGACCCAACCAAATCATGAGAAAATATAATTACTTGACACATTGGAAAGAATTTACAAAAAAACAGAGCAAACTAGAATGCTATTTGGCCCTAAACAGAGAGTACACAGTGGCAGAATACCTGACCACTGTGACTGATCCAAAGTTAAGGAAAGCTTTCACTATGTACACAGTCAGTGAGCATAGCCTTGCTATTGAGAGAGGCTGCCGTAGGCCGACCTGGCTCTCAAGAGAATACAGGCTATGTGCACACTTCCCACAAAATGAGGTGGAAAATGAGCTGCACTTCCTAACCTCCTGCCAAATGTATGACCATATTAGACACACATATTTCCCTCAGATTACCCAGCGCACATTTTTTTTTTAAACCAATCCAATTTTGATAAACTCCCATATCTATTGGGTGAAATACTAGTGTGCCATCACAGCAGCAAGATTTTTGACCTGTTGCCACAAGAAAAGGGCAACCAGTGAAGAACAAACACCATTGTCAATACAACCTATATTTATGTTTATTTATTTTCACTTTTGTCACTTATTTATTTTCACTATTTGCACATTGTTACAACACTGTATATAGCCATAATATTACATGTTATTTTGTGAGTGTAATGTTTACTGTTAAAATTTTATTGTTTTTTTCACTTTTGTTTATTATCTATTTCACCTGCTTTGGCAATGTAAACATATTTTTCCCATGCCAATAAAGCCATGTAAATTGTATTTAATGAATAGAGTGAGGATGCTTACCTCTTTCCAGGTGGGCAGTGCCCCAGCAGGTTCACACAGTAAGCAGGGATGGAGTTGAATATAGTCCCAGGCTCTGCTGCCAGCACCAGGGAGGTAAGCCAGACACTAATTAGCGTCAAAGTAGATGTCATGCAAAACAACAAATCCCTACATGCTCCTGCACATCATCTCTAGCTAACACCTTTGCTAACATGTATTCTGTCAATTTAAAACTTGCACAAGACAGTTCACAGAATTGTCAATTTAAAGAAATTTATCCAATTTATTCATTACTACATTTAGCTAACATTAGATAGTTAATCCCTTAGATTCTTACCTTTGCCTCGATTCAGCAGTCTCGTCCAGATCATCATGGCATGTGTAGTTCATTATGACACCCACATTAGCAACTAATTAGCATTTAATTTTGGGGGGATAAATACAGACAAATACATTGATAAAAGTCACCATATCCTAGAGAGATTTGCACGGTTATCAAAACATCACACCAGTGTCAGTCTAAATGAAACACAGCCCTTATTTCAAGTGTTTCTGAAATCCCCTATGGGAAAAAATTAATGGTGGAAAAACGATTGAAACGAATTCCCTGTTTGACCGTTAGGTTTTATGGGTATTACGACTCATACTGTGGTACTGGTGAACAATGGGTTAACTGCCTTGTTCAGGGGCAGAATGACAGATTTTTACCATGTCAGCTCAGGGACTTGAACCAGCAACCATTCAGTTACTGGCTCAATGCTCTAACCACTAGGCTACCCCACGACAACTTGAGGTAAAACAAAGTCAAAACTGTTCGCTGCTCTGGCACCCCAATGGTGGAACAAACTCCCTCACGACGCCAGGACAGCGGAGTCAATCACCACCTTCCGGAGACACCTGAAACCCCACCTCTTCAAGGAATACCTAGGATAGGATAAAGCAATCCTTCTGCCCCCCCCCCCTTAAAAGATTTAGATGCACTATTGTAAAGTGGCTGTTCCACTGGATGTCATAAGGTGAATGCACCAATTTGTAAGTCGCTCTGGATAAGAGCGTCTGCTAAATGACTTAAATGTAAATGTATGTAAATGTACTGTAATGAGTCCGTCTCCAATTTTCTTCTTCTACTATTTCTATGAGTTGTCAAACAAACTGAAAGGGTGCACACTGCCACCTAGAGTGTGTTGTTTGCACAGGTATAAAGCCAAGGTTGGTGATTTACTGCTACCTGGAGTTAGGAATATTTCCTCACGAGTATAATTCATTGGCTGATCCCTCCTGGTGACCTGGGTCCGTATCCACAAAGTGTCTCAGAGTAGAACATTTGTCTTAAGTGCTGAGAATAGAGACATTTTACTCATACTCTTATTGGTAAAAAAACGAAACAATGCATGAAGCCTCTTTAGTCACAAGAGTCCCACCTAGTCGACAGATATTTAGGACACCTCATGCCTATACATTTGGCAAATGAAGGCATCTAGGGGTTCTGTTAACTTTGATTGAGTTTGATGAAAATTATAGACCTTTCAAATGTTTTATGCAGCATTATTGGCAAGTGACTTGATACCTACTGTGTCAAAGCGATTTAGAGTTGTTTAAACAGAAGTGACGAGTGTGTTGATATAACTGTAATATTCTCCCAATTCCACTTGTAACAACCATCAGAATTGGTAAAAAAAAGGTTATGCATGCCAACATATTAGATAATAATTAAGAGATAATAATTAAGATTAGGCAAAGTGATTGTGTCAGGCAAAAATTACATCAAACGTTTTTCCATTGCAACATTTGATGTACAGTCACATTCACTGTGGTTGTCTGAAGCGTGCTATAGAGTTCACAGCTGGCGATGTCTTACCGTGATTGGTTATTTCCCGTCATTTGCAACAATGTCAATGAGCGTCATCCTGATCTTTGTTTTACCTCAAGTTGTCGTGGGGTAGCCTAGTGGTTAGAGCATTGAGCCAGTAACTGAATGGTTGCTGGTTCAAGTCCCTGAGCTGACATGGTAAAAATCTGTCATTCTACCCCTGAACAAGGCAGTTAACCCATTGTTCACCAGTAGGCTGTCATTGTAAATAAGAATGTGTTCCTAAAACTGACTTTCCTGGTTAAATGTATTCCTGGCTCAAAGTTTGTCTGGGTACATAATCCTAAAACCTGCTGGGAGTTGTTCTTGTCTTAAAAGAAGTTTTAACAGGATTCCTAGGACCTTTTCTGAGATGTAGTTGACTACTTAAAAATGGTGAAAGTCCTCAGTGGCGCTGCCCATTCTTTTGGGCACTAGAGTCCTCTATCTATCTCTATGGTTTAAACCCTGAAGTTTGAAAATAATAAACTTGCAAACATAGATATATGAAAAAAACTGGTAAGGGGCCCGGGGGCTCTGCGGGTAGGAATACCACAAACCTTCAGGGATTGTTTGGGGAATGTTTTTTAGGACAACCTCAGGACAATGTTAGGATAACCTCAGGACAATATTAGGACAATCTCAGCTGAGTCTGAATGGAGCACAGTGCAGGGATAATCCTGCAGGGCTTTACTTTCCTAAAATGAGGCTTCTCTTTTTCTTTGAATACTTTTATTGAAGACAGGGGGGTTGCCGTAGCAGGATATGAAGCAATATGAAGGAGAGGAAAACGGAAGAGAAAGAGAGGAAGAGAATATAAAGGTGGAGAAAAACAGGAGAAAAAATATGTCTGTTTTTTTTCATCTGAGTTGACTTCACAGGCCAGCTTTTTGTGTCTCCAGTTTCAGGCTGTGTGTGTGTTATTGTGGGAATGGAGGAGAACCACACAAAAGGAGCAGAGAGAGAAATAGCTCTGCATCTCCCGAGGAAGGGGGAGATCATTTCTCCTCTCCCCCTCACCCTCCCAGTCTCAAATCCTTCACCATTTCTCCCCACTCTCCCCCCTAAGACCTCTGCAGTCTGCAGCTCACACACACACGGACACACACACACACACACACACACACACACACACACACACACACACACACACACACACACACACACACACACACACACACACACACACACACACCGATCTAACTCAGAAAGTAGGGGAGGGTTTAGGAAACGAGCTCAATATTTATATTTTTCTTTCTGTCTTTTCCTCTCTACCTCCTGCCACTTTCTCCATCTTTCTGTCTCTCTCTCTTTGAACCCTCTCTCTATCTTTCCTTCAGTTCTACAGACACACACTGGTAGGAGAAACATTACAACATTTATCTACAGTCACATTCACTGCGTTGTATGAAGCGTGCTATTTAGAGTTCATAGCTGGCAACTGGTTATTCCCAATCATTTGCAACAATGTCAGTGAGCGTCATCACTATCTTTCATCTGTCGTGATTATCAGCTGACATAAACTTTTAGGCGTTGATTTACTCCTAGCTCTAATTTTGTCTGAGCTGTGTCTTCATCATCCTAAATCCGACTCTGAGCTGGAGTTTTTTTTGTCTTAAAACAGGTTTTAACAGGATTCCTAGGACCTTTTCTGAGATGCTTTGGGCCCTGATACAGGGCCTGATCTTAATGAGCACTTGTTTCCTTTGAAATGGGGTCTGTTTGAATAGACTAAAATAAACACTTTTAATGAGTAAAATAACAAACCTGCAATGCTAGCTCCATTATGGTGGCACAGTGGACTAATTCCATGTATAGAGAACAGGAGATCATTGATTTGATTCTCACTGATGCCGTGCCACAATAAATGTTTGCATGTGTAACAGTATAACTTTAAACCGTCCCCTCGCCCCGACACGGGCGCGAACCAGGGACCCTCTGCACACATCAACAACAGTCACCCACGAAGCAGCGTTACCCATCGCTCCACAAAAGCCACGGCCCTTGCAAAGCAAGGGGCAACACTACTTAAGTCTCAGAGCAAGTGACGTAACTGATTGAAATGCTACTAGCGCGTACCCGCTAACTAGCTAGCCATTTCACATCCGTTACACTCACCCCCCTTTCAACCTCCTCCTTTTCCGCAGCAACCAGTGATCCGGGTCAACAGCATCAATGTAACAGTATAACTTTAAACCGTCCCCTCGCCCCGACCCGGGCGCGAACCAGGGACCCTCTGCACACATCAACAACAGTCACCCACGAAGCAGCGTTACCCATCGCTCCACAAAAGCCACGGCCCTTGCAAAGCAAGGGGCAACACTACTTAAGTCTCAGAGCAAGTGACGTAACTGATTGAAATGCTACTAGCGCGTACCCGCTAACTAGCTAGCCATTTCACATCCGTTACACATGATTAATGCCTAAGAAAATTAATTTCCATGTGTTCTATCTGTGATTGGAGTTCAAAAATGTTAGCCCAAACTAAGCTAGCAGTGTTATTAAAAGTCTTATTTAAACATGTTCTCAGAACGTTATTTAATTACTTTCAAATAACCTATAATTTCCATTCTCAGAAAGTTAATAAAACCTTCCAGGAGAACTTTCAGGGAATCAGAACCTCCCTGTAACCTAAAGATTCACAGAACAGGTGACATTTTCACTTTCGTTCTCAAAATGTTCGGGTTCACTGGTCAGGAAACGTGTAGCTTTGTTCCCAGAACAAATGAGAAACCAAACACTTACGTTCCCACAACTTCCAAGAAACCAAATGTGCTAGCTGGGATATGACCTATTCTGCACCATTGTACTAAAAGACAAGCCAGGGAGAATATCAGCCATTTCTATAGGAACAGATGAGGGTAAACAGCAGTTTTTCCATAGCCTAAGTTTAGCTGTTTATTTTGCTTTGTTCTAAGGTATGCGGCTAAGTGATTCTGACCCCCCTTCTGGGACCCCGGCAGAGTGGATCAGGTTAAAAAGCAAGCCGGCCAAGGGAGCTCACAGGGCGGTTCCAAGGGCGGTTCCAACATTGGAGGTGCGTGGAGGAGAAAGGCGCAGAGAGTGAACCCCACGTGAGCGCGCACACACACACACTCATACACACACACACACACACACACACACACACACACACACACACACACACACACACACACACACACACACACACACACACACACACACACGGGGCCCAAACTATACTTTGTCATATGACTAAACATTAATGTCCTTTAATAATTATGCAAATTAGCAATTTGTGACAATCACAGAAAGCTTTTAGGTTGAGGTTGGTATCCTGTATAGACACAAAAACCTTTTAAGTTGAGGTTGGTATCCTGTATAGACACATAAACCTTTTAAGTTGTGGTTGGTATCCTGTATAGACACAGAAACCTTTTAAGTTGTGGTTGGTATCCTGTAAAGACACAAAAACCTTTTAAGTTGTGGTTGGTATCCTGTATAGACACCGAAACCTTTTAAGTTGTGGTTGGTATCCTGTATAGACACAGAACCCTTTTAAGTTGTGGTTGGTATCCTGTATAGACACATAAACCTTTAAAGTTGAGGTTGGTATCCTGTATAGACACAAAAACCTTTTAAGTTGAGGTTGGTATCCTGTATAGACACAGAAGCCTTTTAAGTTGTGGTTGGTATCCTGTATAGACACAGAAACCTTTTAAGTTGAGGTTGGTATCCTGTATAGACACAAAAACCTTTTAAGTTGAGGTTGGTATCCTGTATAGACACAAAAACCTTTTAAGTTGAGGTTGGTATCCTGTATAGACACAGAAACCTTTTAAGTTGAGGTTGGTATCCTGTATAGACACATAAAGCTTTTAGGTTGAGGTTGGTATCCTGTATAGACACAAAAACCTTTTAAGTTGTGGTTGGTATCCTGTATAGACTCAGAAACCTTTTAAGTTGAGGTTGGTATCCTGTATAGACACAGAAACCTTTTAAGTTGAGGTTGGTATCCTGTATAGACACAGAAGCCTTTTAAGTTGAGGTTGGTATCCTGTATAGACACAGAAGCCTTTTAAGTTGAGGTTGGTATCCTGTATAGACACCGAAAACTGGTGTTACTGAAAGGCCTTCAATAATAAATGTGCATGGGCATTAGGCCTATACAGTGCCTTCAAGTATTCATACCCTATGACTTATTCCACATTTTGTTGTGTTTCAGCCAGAATTCAAAATGGATTAAATCGATTTTTTGTTTCTCTCACCCATCTACACATAATACCCCATAATGACAAAGTGAAAACACGTTTTAAGATTTTTTTTTATATTTATTGAAAATGAGGTACATAAATGTCTCATTTACATAAATGTTCACATCCCTGGGTCAATACTTTGTAAAAGCACCTTTGGCAGCGATTACAGGAGTCTTTCTGGGAATGTCTAAGATGTGCAACATTTGCCCATTATTCTTTGCAAAGTTCTTCAAGCTCTGTAAAATGTGTTGTTGATTATTGCTAGTCAACCATTTTCAGGTCTTGCCATAGATTTTCAAGTAGATTTAAGTCAAAACTGTAACTCGGCCACTCAGAAACATTGACTGTCTTCTTGGTAAGTAACTCCAGTGTAGATATGAATACTTATTGACTCAAGACATTTCAGCTTTTCATTTTTTATTCATTTGTAAATATTTTGAAAAAACAGAATTCCATTTTGACATTATAAGGTATTGTGTAGGCCAGGGACCAAAACATCTAAATGTAATCAATTTTAAATTCACGCTGAAACACAATAAAATATGGAAAAAGTCAAGGGGTGTGATACTTTCTGAAGGGACTGTATTGGCCATTAGGTGGCGTACTCTCTCCTATAAAAGGAGGAGGGCTAAGTTGCTGACGCGGGCATTCCACACACCCACCCACCCACCCACCCACCCACAAACACAAACACACACACTGGGGTCTGACGAGGTAACTTTTCCCTAAGTGGTAAATCCAGAGGAGGCTGGTGGGAGGATTATAGGAGAATGTGCTTATTGTAATGGCTGGAGTGGTATATATGGAACGGAGTCAAACATGTGGTTTCCATATGTTTGATGTGTTTGATACCGTTCCATTGATGCCATGCCAGCCATTCCAATGAGCCCGTCCTCCTATAGCTCCTCCCACCAGCCTCCTCTGGGTAAATATCTCAAATCACCCTCCTACCCAACACTTTTATCTCTACCCTGAAACCCTCTCATGCAATTAGCACCTTGATAGATATATAAACATGAGAAGTAAATCTGTCCCTATCTGGATCCCCTTTTTATGCACAGACTAACCCCATTGGGTTGAATCCTGTTGTTCCCTCCCCTAACCCACATATTTTTTTCTAACATCAGTTAAGTTTTCTAATCTCTTGAAAATCAACCCAGTTTAACCTATTAAAACAAAACAACTGTTTTTGTTGTTGCTCTGGCACACATTATTTCACTTGGGATAATGTTAATAACACATTTCTACAACACTATAAAAACAGCATAAATAGCTACTTGATATTAAATGTATATATGTTAACAACCATAGCCCCATTCTAAAACTTTATATTCCATAAATACATATGATATAACCAATGTAATCAATCTGATATCTGATCACTCAGATAGATCCTGATCAGCTGTTTACCAGTATAGGTCCGCCATGAACTGAATATCTGATCAATTAACCAATTAATCAATCAATCTGGTTCTGATCACCCTGATAGATCAGGTCAGGTGTTCTCTGACAGGTCCGTCATGAAGGAGTTGTAAACGATGCCGAGGTGAAGCATCAATCAAACTAACCAGTCTGATTAATCGACCTGGCTCTGATAACCCTGATGGATCTATGTGATCCTGATCAGGTCAAGTGTTCTCTAACAGGTCCGTCATGAAGGAGATGTAAACGATGGCGAGGCGGAGCGTCTCGATGCGTGACAGCCTCTTCTCGTAAGCAAAGGTTGGCACTTTTCTCCGCAGCTCGTCAAATGCCTCGTTGAGACTGAACATCCTCTTCCTCTCCCGGACGTTCGCCGCCTGACGCTGGCCCACATTGATCACACGCCTCCGCTTCGACCGCCCGGTGTGTGTGTCTGAGGTGTGTGTGTGAGATGTGTGTGAGAAAGAGCCTGGGCTGTAGTAGGTGTAGGCAGATGTGCTCCCTGTGGCCATCTCATGCAGTGGATGTCCGTGTCCGGTTTGTTCCCCCTCGCTTGTATCTGTTTCCCGGTGGCTCCCGTTAACATAGGAGAGGTTGTAGTACCGGCCCCGGTAGCCAGTGGCTGGGAGAAAGCTGTCCATGAGCTGTTTTGAACCCGAAGTGGACTTTGGGTGAATCTCCATGAGGTTTATATCACTGACAAAGTCATACAGTGCCGAGTCCCCAAGACGGCCCTGCCTCTCCATTTATAACACACACACACACACACACACACACACACACACACACACACACACACACACACACACACACACACACACACACACACACACACACACACACACACACACACACACACACACACACACACACACACACACACACACACCTACTCACAAGTCTTCAAGGCTTCAGCAGCCTCTCTGTCTGGAGGGAGAGTTAATTTAATGAATATATAGTCCTGTTACTTTAGGAACTCAGTCAAGCACAATAATCTATAATCTGAGCCGTGACTTGATTAGGGTCTGACTCCATGAAGGTAAACGCTCCAACACCATTCACTTTAAGCCTGATAATAACCGGACACAGTCGCCTGCCTTGGTTGTGGTGGAAGACATCAATCCTCCTACCGTTATTCCAGATTTTCAAATCCTATGTAGGCAGTTGGGGCCAAAGGATCATGAGTTTAATTTAAAAAGCGTAGTAAAATCTTTTAGCCAAAATATTGGATGAAAGACACACCAATCTTGTTTAATGTTCTTGTTATGATTTTTGAATAGCTGTCTAGTCCACTCCCCACCTGACGTTTCCAAATCCTGTCAGGCTGCGAATGGGTGCGTTCCGAGGTCCTCTTTGGCTCGAGTCCAACCACCAAACCGTCATCTGTCCTGCTGTTTTAATAAATCCCTTCTCTCCTCTCCCCCAGCGCCACGCCTTTCATGTCCTTATACTTCTAAACGGAGTCCGTTTCAGAAGTTAACTGTGAGCTGATCTCCATGGAAGTGAACTGAGCTGGGTAGGATAGGAGAGTAGTAGCCTAAGGTCGGGCTCACCATTTGATGTGTTGTTCGTCTGAACGCTTCAAGCTTTAATGAGGTAGTGAAGAGGAGAGTCAGTCCAACCTGAGGATCATTCAGTCCTGTTTGCTCTCCTCTCTCTCCTTCGCTTCATAGGCTAAATAATGACACTTCTACCACTTACACAGGCCAGAGAGGGAAAGACACCAAATAGTACATTCCCAACTGTCGCTATCCTCCACAAGGCTTTCTATTGCAAATTAGTGTAAATAGCTGCTCGTTCCCATGGTAGGAGGACAGTGTCCACACAAAAGTATGGGCCTGGATGGGAAGCCAGAGAAGAGGAGAGGAGGAGGAGAGGATAAGAGGTGGAGAGGAGAGAATGAAAGGACGAGAGGAGTGGAGGAAAGAGGGAGAGGAGGAAATAGGGAGAATAGACCAAAGGAGGAGAGGAGACCAGATGTGGAGAGGAGAGGCCAGAGTAAGACAGGAGAGGAGGAGAGAAGTACAGAAGGAGAGGAGAGAAAGAGAGAAGGCCAGGGTTTAACTAGGGGTCCTCGGGAATGGACCTTACTCACACTGGAACACTGTGGGAAATTTCATCATGACCTGGGGTGCAAACTCACAACCCTCTTCACAAAACTCACAACACTTCATACTAAAGAAGCAACATCATCCATACCACAGTCCCAGAAAAGTCATACAGTCTGGGTCTGGGGGAGCAACAGTACAACAGTGTGTGTGCGTGTGCAGTGGTGTAAAGTACTTACACCACTTAACTTTACTATTTATATTTTTGACTACTTTTACTTTTACTTCACTACATTCCTAAGAAAATAATGTACTTTTTACTCCATACGTTTTCCCTGACACCCAGAAGTACCCATTACATTTTGAATGCTTGTCAGGCTAGTAAAATGGTCCAATTCACACGCTTATCAAGATAACATCCCTGGTCATCCCTACTGCCATCCCTGGTCATCCCCTGGCTATCCATCTTTTTTTTTTTTTAACTATAAAATGATGCCGTCTGGTTTGCTTATTAATATAAGGAATTTGAAATTATTTAAACTTTTACTTTTACTTTTAATATTTAAGTATATTTTAGCGATTACATTTACTTTTGATACTTAAGTATCTTTAAAACCAAATACTTTTAGACTTCTACTCAAGTAGTATTTTACTGGGTGACTTTTACTTGAGTCATTTTCTATGAAGGTATCTTTACTTTTACTCAAGTATGACAATTGGGTACTTTTTCCACCACTGTGTGTGTGTGTGTTCAGGTGCATGTATGTCAGCACTCAAAGTTTAGTGGTTCTCCTTAATCTCTAACCCCTTCCCCAAGACCTGCCCCACACCTCTCTCACACACTCTGTCTCTCTCTCTCTCTGTTTCTCTCTCTCTCTGTTGTCCTGGTAGGCGGGTAAACGGTGACATTCCGGTGGTAGTCGTGGAAATGCTGTGAAAGCACAGCTGTACTAAGATATGAGGTAATCTCACCCTGGGGCTGCTGGGTAAATATTGGTCTTCAATAAGAAATAAAAAGGACACACACACACACACACACAGATGTTTATTAATCCACTTGAAAAGCACATTTTAACCTGACCATCAGTCTCTATCAGTCTCTCTCTGTTTATTATCTATGCATAGTCACTTTAACTCTATCTACATGTACATATTACCTCAATTACCTCAACTAACCTGTATCCCAGCACATTGACTCTGTACTGGTACCCCCTGTATATAGCCTCGCTACTGTTATTTTACTGCTGCTCTTTAATTATTCGTTATTTTTTACTTATCTATTTCTTACTTAACACTTCTTTTTCTTAAAACGGCCTTGTTGGTTAAGGGCTGTAAGTAAGCATTTCACTGTAAGGTTTGTAATATAATTTGACTTGATTTGATTTATTGACCCACAGACTGCTGAGCTGTTTAGACAGTGGTCATCTCTAACTAATGACTACAGACTGGTCTTTCCTACCAGTGTGTGTCTGTAGAACCGAGACAAAGATAGAGAGAGGGAGCAAAGAGAGAGAGAGACAGAAAGATGGAGAAAGTAGCGGGAGGAAAAAGGAGACGGGGGAAGGGAAGGATGGTGAAGGATTTGAGACTGGGTGGGTGAGGGGGAGAGAAGAAATGATCTCCTCCTTCCTCAGGAGATACAGAGCTATTTCTGTCTCTGCTGCTGTTGTGTGGTTCTCCTCCATCCCCACCACAACACACACACAACCTCAAACTGGAGACACAAAAAGCTGGCCTGTGAAGCATCATGTCAACACAGACAAAAAATGTATGCACATTTTTTCTCCTCTGTTTTTCTATATATTCTCTTCCTCGCTTCTCTTCCTCGCTTTCGCTCCTGTTTACCTCTCCTTCAAATTGCTTCATATCCTGCTACGGCCACCCCCCTGTCTTAAATAAAAGTCTTCAAAGTAAAAGAGAAGCCTCATTTTAGCTAAATAAAGCCTTGCAGGGTTATCCCTGCACTGTGCTCCATTCAGACTCAGCTGAGGTTGTCCTAATGTTGTCCTGAGGTTATCCTAACATTGTCCTGAGGTTGTCCTAAAAAACTTCCCCCAAACAATCCCTGAAGGTTTGTGGTATTCCTACCCACAAAGCCCCGGGCCCCTTCCCAGTTTTTTCAGATTTTTTTTCTTCAGATTTATGAAGGGCAAGTTTATTATTTTCAACCTTCAGGGTTTAAACCATAGAGATAGATAGAGGACTAGTGCCCATAAGTCAGTTTTAGCATGGGCAGCGCCATTGAGGACTTTCACCATTTAAAGTAGTAAGCTAGGTGGGAATTCCCATGGGTTAAAAGAAGGATCACATAATTCCATCCTGGGCCGGTATCAACAAAGCATCTCAGAAAAGGTCCCAGCAATCCTTTTAAAACCTGTTTTACAACAATAACAAAACAATTCCCAGCTCAAAGTAGGTTTTAAGATGATGTTAAGACACTGCCCAGACAAAGTCTGAGCCAGAAGTAAAATCAACTCATTAAAGTTTATCTCAGCTGGTATTCACAACAATTTGAGGTAAACCATTGGATGATGGGTAAGGCATCGCCAGCTGTGAACTCTATAGCACGCTTCAGACAACCACAGTGAACGTGACTGTACAGCAAATGTTGCAATGGTAAAACGTTTGATATAATTTTCGCCTAACACAATCACTTTGCCTACTCTTAATTATTGCATAATACACTATTTATACAAAAGTATGTGGACACCCCTTCAAATGAGTGGATTTGGCAATTTCAGCCACACCTGTTGTTTACAGGAGTATAAAATCGAGCACACAGCCATGTAATCTCGATAGACAAACATTGGCATTAGAATGGCCTTACTGAAGAGCTCAGTGACTTTCAACATGGCACCAAAGTTCTGCCCTGCTAGCGAAGTAGTAGGCCACAGAAGCTCAAAGAACGGGACCGCCAAGTGCTGAAGCGCATAGCACGTAACAATCTCCTGTCCTCTGTTGCAACACTTCCTACCGAGTTCCAAACTGCCTCACGTCATGGTTGTTTAAAGCAGAATTTTGACAATATTACTGTTATATCAACACACTCATCACTCCCGTTTAACAACTCTGGATTGTTTTGGCACAGTAGGTATCAAGTCACTTGTTGATAATCTTGCATACAATGTTTGAAAGGTCTATCATTTTCATTGAACACAATCCAAAGTAACATAAGCCCTTCATGCCTTCAGTAATTGAACACTGGAGTGATATATGTGCAGAAGAGGAATGTGCAAGTAGAGATACTAGCGAGGCTTTACCTAGCAAAGACTTATAGATGACCTGGAGCCAATGGGTTTGGCGACAAATATGAAGCGAGGGCCAGCCAACGAGAGCATACATGTCGCAGTGGTGGGTAGTAATAGGGCTTTGGTGACAAAACGGATGGCACTGTGATAGACTACATCCAATTGGCTGAGTAGAGTGGTGGAGGCTATTTTGTAAACGACATCGCAGAAGTCAAGGATCGGTAGGATAGTCAGTTTTACGAGAATATGTTTGGCAGCATGAGTGAAGGATGCTTTGTTGCGAAATAAGAAGCCGATTCTAGATTAAATTTTGGATTGGAGATGCTTAATATGAGTTTACAGTCTAACCAGACACCTAGGTATTTGTAGATGTCCACATATTCTAAGTCAGAACCGTCCAGAGTAGTGATGCTGGAAAGGGCGGGCGGGTGCGGGCAGCAATCAGTTGAAGAGCATGCATTTAGTTTTACTTGCATTTAAGAGCAGTTGGAGGCCACGGAAGGAGAGTTGTATGGCATTGAAGCTCGTCTGGAGGTTAGTTAACACAGTGTCCAAAGATGGGCCAGAAGTATACAGAATGGTGTCATCTGTGTAGAGATGGATCAGAGAATCACCAGCAGCAAGAGTGACATCATTGATGTATACAGAGAAAAGAGTCTGCCCAAGAATTGAACCCTGTGGCACCCCCATAGAGACTGCCAGAGGTCCGGACAACAGGCCCTCTGATTTGACACACTGAACTATTTCTGAGAAGTAGTTGGTGAACCAGGTGAGGCAGTCATTTGAGAAACCAAGGCTGTTGAGTCTGCCAATAAGAATGTGGTGATTGACAGAGTCGAAAGCCTTGGCCAGGTTGATGAATACGGCTGCACAGTATTGTCTTTTATTGATGGCGGTTATGATATCGTTTAGCACCTTGAGCGTGGCTGCACCCATGACCAGCTCGGAAACCAGATTGCATAGTGGAGAAGTTACGGTGGGATTCGAAATGGTCGGTGATCTATTTGTTAACTTGGCTGTCAAAGACTTTAGAAAGGCAGGGTAGGATAGATATAGGTCTGTAACAGTTTGGGTCTAGAGTGTCTCCCCCTTTGAAGAGGGGGATGACCGCGGCAGTTTTCCAATCTTTAGGGATCTCAGACGATATGAAAGAGAGGTTGAACAGGCTAGTAATAGGGGTTGCAACAATTGCGGCGGATAATTTTAGAAAGAGAGGGTACAGATTGTCTAGCCCAGCTGATTTGTAGAGGTCCAGATTTTGCAGCTCTTTCAGAACATCAGCTGTCTGGATTTGGGTGAAGGAGAAATAGGGGAGGCTTGGGCAAGTTGCTGTGGGGGGTGCAGAGCTGTTTACAGGGGTAAGGGTAGCCAGGTGGAAAGCATGGTCAACCGTAGAAAAATGCTTATTGAAATTCTCAGTTATAGTGGATTTATCGGTGGTGACAGTGTTTCCTAGCCTCAGTGCAGTGGGCAGCTGGGAGGAGGTGCTCTTATTCCACATGGACTTTACAGTGTCCCTGAACTGTTTGGAGTTTGTGCTACAGGATTCACATTTCTGTTTAAAAAAACTAGCGTTTGCTTTCCAAACTGCCTGTGTGTATTGGTTCTTAACTTCTCTGAAAAGTTGCATATCGCGGAGGCTATTCGATGCTAATGCAGTACACCACATGATGTTTTTGTGCTGGTCAAGGGCAGTTAAGCATGTCCCAGTTTAGGTCACCTAACAGTACAAACTCTGAAGATCAATGGGGGCCAATTAATTTGCATATGGTGTCCAGGGCACAGCTGGGGGCTGAGGGGGGTCTATAAGTCTATATAGACTTATTTCTGGAAAGATGGATTTTTAAAAGTAGAAGCTCAAACTGTTTGGGCACAGACCTGGATAGTAAGACAGAACTCTGCAGGCTAACTCTGCAGTAGATTGCAACTCCACCCCCTTTGGCAGTTCTATCTTGGCGGAAAATGTTGTAGTTGGGAATGGAAATGTCATAATATTTGGTGGCCTTCCTAAACCAGGATTCAGACACGGCTA
Source organism: Salvelinus fontinalis (assembly GCF_029448725.1). Lineage (NCBI taxonomy): Eukaryota > Metazoa > Chordata > Actinopteri > Salmoniformes > Salmonidae > Salvelinus > Salvelinus fontinalis. Next base: position 14,568,268 of record NC_074686.1, read on the forward strand.
GGACATCAGGGTTGGCTAAGTGTGCTAAAGCAGTGAATAAAACAAACTTAGGGAGGAGGCTTCTGATGTTAACATCCATGAAACCAAGGCTTTTACGGTTACAGAAGTCAACAAATGATAGCACCTGGGGAATAGGAGTGGAACTGGGGGCTACAGGGCCTGGGTTAACCTCTTCATCACCAAAGGAACAGAGGAGGAATAGGATAAAGGTACGGCTAAAGGTTACCGTGTTCAGGGACACCGTGTTCAGAAAAGCTAGTGGGCCGGGGCTAGTAGATGGATCTTCGGCGACATCGTAACAGAATAGCCTGTTGAGACCACATTGGGCGATCATGTCGGCAGTCCAATCATGATGGATTGGCGGGGCTCCGTGTCGACACTAAAGGGTCCAGGCCAATTGGCAAAGGAGGTATTGTAGCCCTGGAATTAGCTGGTATATGGGCCTAGCTTGAGGCTAGAGAGCACTCGTTTCAGCCAGCAGCAGAGCACTCGTTTCAGCTAGCTTGCTGCAATGATCCGGAGTAACGATCCGGTGTAATGATCCAGAGCGGTAGGAATCCGGTGATATGGTAGAGAGAAGTTGTGTGATGTGCTCTGGGTTGATATCGCGCTGTGCAGACTGGCAAGTGTTGTCCGAGCTAAGGCTGGCTGATGACGGGGAAAAAAGGCGAGGACCGCTAGCCGTGGCTAACAAAGACTAGTAGCTAGTTAGCTGGCTAGCTCCTGATGGAAGTCCTAGTTATAAGGAATAAAAATAGCAGATCCGTACCACATTGGGTGAGGCGGGTTGCAGGAAAGTCTATTTAGTTCATGGATAGAAAGTGAGATTAAGATATATACAAAAAAGACCGGCTATTTACACGGGATAAGACATGGGATAAGACAAAGACAGATACACACGTCCTACTGCAGCACCATCTTGGATAGCATGATTGTAACGATTGTCTACTTCGTCCACCTCCTCGGACGAGGAGAGGCGAGAAGGATCTGCGGACCAATACGCAGCGAGATAGTTTTCCGACATAATGATTTAATTAACAAGACGAAGACGAAACGAAATACACTTGATAAACTACAAAACAAATAAATGATGTAGACAGACCTGAACTAACGAACTTACATATAACGTGAAGAACGCACGAAACAGGTACAGACTACAAAACAAACGAACGAACTGACAAACAAACCGAAACAGTCCCGTATGGTGCGACAAACACAGACACAGGAGACAATCACCCACCACAATCAATGTGAAAACACCTACCTTAATATGGCTCTCAATCAGAGGAAATGAAAACCACCTGCCTCTAATTGAGAGCCATATCAGGTCTTACACCCACTTAATTTAACTGGTAACTTTAAGATAAGGGGCAGCACCGGGACAAGGGGCAGCACCGGGATAAGGTAGCTCAGGACAGAGATATAGCTCAGGACAGAGAGGTAGGTCAGGATAGAGAGGTAGCTCAGGATAGAGGGGCAACTCTGGACTGAAGGGCAGCTCCGGACAGAGAGACAGCTCTGGACTGAGGGGCAGTTCTGGATAAATGACCGCTCTGGGCTGAGGGGCAGTTCATGACTGGCTGACGGTAGTAGCTCTGGGCTGAGGGGCAGCTCATGGCTGGCTGACGGCTCTGGACGCTCATGGCTGGCTGACGGCTCTGGACGCTCATGGCTGGCTGACGGCTCTGGACGCTCATGGCTGGCTGACGGCTCTGGACGCTCATGGCTGGCTGACGGCTCTGGACGCTCATGGCTGGCTGACGGCTCTGGACGCTCATGGCTGGCTGGCGACTCTGGACGCTCATGGCTAGCTGGCGACTCTGGACGCTCATGGCTAGCTGGCGACTCTGGACGCTCATGGCTAGCTGGCGACTCTGGACGCTCATGGCTAGCTGGCGACTCTGGACGCTTAATGGCTGGATGGCGTTGGGGAGACGGTTGGCTCAGATGGCGCTGGGGAGACGGATGGCTCAGATGGCGCTGGGGAGACGGATGGCTCAGATGGCGCTGGGGAGACGGATGGCTCAGATGGCGCTGGGGAGACGGATGGCTCAGATGGCGCTGGGGAGACGGATGGCTCTGGCCGGATGAGGCGCACTGTAGGCCTGGTGTGTGGTGCCGGAACTGGAGGCACCGGGCTAAGGACACGCACCTTCAGGCTAGTGCGGGGAGCAGGGACAGGGCACACTGACCTCTCGAAGCGCACTATAGGCCTGGTGCGTGGTACCGGCACTGGTGGTACCGGGCTAAGGGCACGCACCTCAGGGCGAGTGCGGGGAGAAGGAACAGTGCGTACAGGGCTCTGGAGACGCACAGGTGGCTTAGTGCGTGGTGCCGGAACTGGAGGCACTGGGCTGGAGACACGCACCATAGGGAGAGTGCGTGGAGGAGGAACAGGGCTCTGGAAACGCACTGGAAGCCTGGTGCGTGGTGTAGGCACTGGTGGTACTAGGCTGGGGCGGGAAGGTGGTGCCGGAAATACCGGACCGTGCAGGCGTACTGGCTCCCTTGAGCATTGAGCCTGCCCAACCTTACCTGGTTGAATACTCCCCGTCGCCCGACCAGTGCGGGGAGGTGGAATAACCCGCACCGGGCTATGTAGGCGAACCGGGGACACCATGCGTAAGGCTGGTGCCATGTAAGCCGGCCCGAGGAGACGCACTGGTGGCCAGATATGTAGAGCCGGCTTCATGGCACTTGGCTCAATGCTCAATCTAGCCCTACCAGTGCGGGGAGGTGGAATAACCCGCACCGGTCTATGCACACGTACAGGAGACACTGTGCGCTCTACTGCGTAACACGGTGTCTGCCCGTACTCCCGCTCTCCAGCCTGTGAAGTGGGCGCAGGTCTCCTACCTGCCCTTGGCCCACTACCTCTTGGCCCACTACCTCTTAGGCCCACTACCTCTTAGGCCCACTACCTCTTAGGCCCCCCCCAATACATTTTTGGGGTTTCTTCACGGGCTTCCGTGCTAGCCGCGTACCTTCATAACTCCGGTCTTGAGTTTGATTCTCCAGCTTCCAGCCACGTCTCCTTGCTGCCTCCTCATATCGCCGCATCTCTGCTTTCGCTGCCTCCAGCTCAGCTTTGGGACGGCGATATTCTCCCGGCTGTGCCCATGGACGTTTTCCGTCCAATATTTCCTCCCAACTCCAATAATCCTGTGTAGCAGGCCACTGCTCGAATTCACGCTGCTTGGTTCTGGATTGGTAGGTGGTTCTGTAACGGCGTTCCTCTTCCTCTTCATCCGAAGAGGAGTAGCAGGGATTGAACCAAAATGCAGCTTCGTGATATGACATGATATTTGTTTAAACAAGACGAAGACGAACACGAAAAACACTTGGAATGAATTACAAAATAATAAACGATGTAGACAGACCTGAACTAACGAACTTACATATAACGAAGAACGCATGAAACAGGAACAGACTACATAAACCGAACGAACGAACAAACAAACAAACCGAAACAGTCCCGTGTGGCGCAACGTACATAGACACAGACACAGGAGACAACCACCCACGACAAACAAAGTGAAAACACCTACCTTAATATGATTCTCAATCAGAGGAGATGAAAACCACCTGCCTCTAATTGAGAACCATATCAGGTACCCATAAACCAACATAGAAACACAAAACATAGACTGCCCACCCAAACTCACGTCCTGACCAACTAACACATACAAAAACTAACATTAAACAGGTCAGGAACGTGACAATGATATACTGTAACGCAGTTCTAATCTAGATTATGGATTGATCATATACAAATCTCAAACAGTTATTTTAACAATTGCAAAGCAATTTCATGTGGTGCAGCAACCACTGACTTGCTGCATTTTTCTATTTTCAAGACACTTGCTGGTAACTAGTTACTGGTTAGAACATCTCCTGAGGTGTCCTAAATATCTGTTGACTAGGTGAGACGCTTATGACTAAAGAGGCTTAGCTTTTATTTTTACCCATAAGAGTAGGTGTAAAATGTCTCTATTCTCAGCACTTACGACCAATTTTCTACTCTGAGACACTTCATGGATGCAGGCCCAGGTGTGGCCAATTAGTGGGTGCGGCCAACACATCTGAACACACTTAACAAGGATTGAGAGAGTTTTGTTGACGCTGAGAAGGAAATGTGTGTGTTTTTAAATAAAATTATTAGAATTTTATTTGAACTTTATTAATGTTTTCTTGTGGTTTTTATGGAAAGTTTTCCTGATGTTCTGAGAACCTGCAGAAAATGTTATGCTGATCTACTAAAATGCCACAGAAGAAGGTTATTTCTTAACATTCAGAGAATGTTCTGAGAACATGACTTTAAATAGAAATAGAAAACGTTATGCTTAAGTGCTGAAATTCCACCTAAGAAACATATCGTTTTCAGAACCTTATGTGCTAGCTGGGTATCCTGCATCATTCCCAGAACATTGTGGAATTGTATGCAAAATAACCCTAGGACAATGACGCTTTCACCAAGCTCTAAGAAACATATGGTTCTCAGAACGTTATGTGCTAGCTAGAAGCCTCATCTATTATCTGCAAATAACTATACTTATCATTTGGCTATGACTGTTTCATGACCTTTAGAAGAATTAAGGTAAATTGTACAAATGGAGGAGGGAGGAGGGGGGAGTGAGGAGGGAGGAGGGAGGAGAGGGAAGGGAGGAGGGGGAGGGAGTAGGGAGGAGGGAGGATGGAGGAGGGAGGAGGGAGGAGGGGGGAGGGAGGATGGAGGATGGAGGAGGGAGTATGGAGGAGGGAGGAGGGAGGATGGAGGATGGAGGAGGGAGGAGAGGGGAGGGAGGAGAGGGGAGGGAGGAGGGGGGAGGGAGGAGGGAGGATGGTCCAGGGCTGCTACATCACACTAGCTCTCACTCCTCACTCCGCTGTAGAGGCACAAACAGGCTAGGCTGGGGTTTTATTTCTCACAACTTTCTTACATTCGTTCTGGGATTAATGTACAACACACAAATAAAGGCAAGTTCAATTACCGAATTACACTAATCAATAATGTTTGATTAACAAATGATTTATTAACATTATTTAAATTCCCCCAAATATCAGACAACATGATAATTAAATAATGGTAACGAATTTAATTTCTTATTAATCCACAGATGATCCAAGAGGATCCATACTGGTCGGGGGTTTCACATGCTGAAACTGGACTGTGGTATTACAACAATACCAGGAACAATACCAGGACTAAACTATTTAGAGTGCTACATTCAAAACTGTGCTGGAACACCTCATAATGACAAATGTTAGAGACATAAACAGAAACACTTTCTGTACTGTATATATCTATGGTTGGAGATATGACGGCATGCTTCTGTGTGCATGGCTTCAACAAGCCATATGCCTTTGAGAGGACACATAGGACCGACAATAGGTCAAAAACCTTCAGTTTTTACACAGACTGGCATACTGCACCAAGTGTTTACACAGACTGGCAGACTGCACCAAGTGTTTAAACAGACTGGCAGACTGCACCAAGTGTTTACACAGACTGGCAGACTGCACCAAGTGTTTACACAGACTGGCAGACTGCACCAAGTGTTTACACAGACTGGCAGACTGCACCAAGTGTTTACACAGACTGGCATACTGCACCAAGTGTTTACACAGACTGGCAGACTGCACCAAGTGTTTACACAGACTGGCAGACTGCACCAAGTGTTTACACAGACTGGCAGACTGCACCAAGTGTTTACACAGACTGGCAGACTGCACCAAGTGTTTACACAGACTGGCAGACTGCACCAAGTGTTTACACAGACTGGCAGACTGCACCAAGTGTTTACATAGACTGACAGACTGCACCAAGTGTTTACACAGACTGGCAGACTGCACCAAGTGTTTACACAGACTGGCAGACTGCACCAAGTGTTTACACAGACTGGCATACAGCACCAAGTGTTTAAACAGACTGGCAGACTGCACCAAGTGACCTCTACACTATTTCCCCCCATGGGGATTGGAAACAGATGAAGTATCAGTTTTTGTATCTACAAGTTTATACAAAGTTATACTCCTTTTTTTTCTCCTGGATTCTGAAATAACACTGTATTTATTGATGTACAACAGTGAAGAATGGTTCCATTTCTAAGTGCATTTCTAGTTTGGTAGAGTGTAATTATTTTATTTTTATAATTATTTTCTGAAATAGAAATGATTGCATGTTTGAATTTATATTTAAGTAATTTACCTGATGCTCTAATCTAGAGCGAGGGCATACTGTCATGTTTTGTCATTTGATTATCATGTCTTGTCCCTGTGCTTCCCTTCCATTTGTCTCCCTCTGCTGGTCTTAGGAGGTTCTTTCCCTCTTTCTATCCCTCTCTCTTCCCCTCCCTCTCTTCCTCTCTCGCTCTCTCTCTATCGTTCCGTTCCTGCTCCCAGCTGTTCCTCATTCTCCTAACTACCTCATTTAATCTTTCACACCTGTCCCCTATTTTGCCCTCTGATTAGAGTTCCTATTTCTCCCTCTGTTTTCCGCTTCTGTCCTTGTCGGATCTTTGTTTGATGTTTGCTGTTCTGTGTCCTGGTTCCGCCCTGTCGTGTTTTTGCCTTCAACAGATGCTGCGTGTGAGCAGGTGTCATCTAAGATATATCCTTGAGTACCGTTTTGTTTAAGACTGGAATAAAGACTCTGTTTTTGTTAAGTCGCTTTTGGGTCCTCATTCACCAGCATAACAGAAAGATCCGACCACAATGGACCCAGCGACTACGGATTCTCGCAACACTGCCATCGAGATCCAGGGAGCAATGCTCGGCAGACACGAGCAGGAATTGTCTGCTGCTCGTCATGCCGTTGAGACCCTGGCCGCTCAGGTTTCCAACCTCTCAGGACAGTTTCAGAGTCTTCGTCTCGTGCCACCTGTTACTTCCTGGTCTTCCGAGTCTTCGGAACCTAGGGTTAATAACCCACCATGTTACTCTGGGCAACCCACTGAGTGCCGCTCCTTTCTCACCCAGTGTGATATTGTGTTTTCTCTCCAGCCCAACACATACTCACGAGAGAGAGCTCGGATCGCCTACGTCATATCACTCCTTACTGGTCGGGCTCGGGAGTGGGGCACAGCTATCTGGGAGGCAAGGGCTGAGTGTACTAACGAATATCAGAACTTTAAAGAGGAGATGATACGGGTTTTTGATCGTTCAGTTTTTGGGAAGGAGGCTTCCAGGGTCCTGGCTTCCCTATGTCAAGGTGATCGATCCATAACGGATTACTCTATAGAGTTTCGCACTCTTGCTGCATCCAGTGACTGGAACGAGCCGGCGTTGCTCGCTCGTTTTCTGGAGGGACTTCACGCTGAGGTTAAGGATGAGATTCTCTCCCGGGAGGTTCCTTCCAGTGTGGACTCTTTGATTGCACTCGCCATCCGCATAGAACGACGGGTAGATCTTCGTCACCGAGCTCGTGGAAGAGAGCTCGCGTTAACGGTGTTTCCCCTCTCCGCATCTCAACCATCTTCTCCCATCAGCTCAGAGACTGAGCCCATGCAGCTGGGAGGTGTTCACATCTCGACTAAGGAGAGGGAACGGAGAATCACCAACCGCCTTTGTCTCTATTGCGGTTCTGCTGGACATTTTGTCATGTCATGTCCAGTAAAAGCCAGAGCTCATCAGTAAGCGGAGGGCTACTGGTGAGCGCTACTACTCAGGTCTCTCCATCAAGATCCTGTACTACCTTGTCGGTCCATCTACGCTGGACCGGTTCGGCTGCTTCCTGCAGTGCCTTGATAGACTCTGGGGCTGAGGGTTGTTTTATGGACGAAGCATGGGCTCGGAAACATGACATTCCTCTCAGACAGTTAGGGAGGCCCACGCCCATGTTCGCATTAGATGGTAGTTCTCTCCCCAGTATCAGATGTGAGACACTACCTTTAACCCTCACAGTATCTGGTAACCACAGTGAGACCATTTCCTTTTTGATTTTTCGTTCACCTTTTACACCTGTTGTTTTGGGTCATCCCTGGCTAGTATGTCATAATCCTTCTATTAATTGGTCTAGTAATTCTATCCTATCCTGGAACGTTTCTTGTCATGTGAAGTGTTTAATGTCTGCTATCCCTCCTGTTTCTTGTGTCCCCTCTACTCAGGAGGAACCTGGGGATTTGACAGGAGTGCCGGAGGAATATCATGATCTACGCACGGTCTTCAGTCGGTCCAGAGCCAACTCTCTTCCTCCTCACCGGTCGTATGATTGTTGTATTGATCTCCTTCCGGGGACCACTCCCCCTCGGGGTAGACTATACTCTCTGTCGGCTCCCGAACGTAAGGCTCTCGAGGATTATCTGTCTGTTTCTCTCGACGCCGGTACCGTGGTGCCTTCCTCCTCTCCCGCCGGAGCGGGGTTTTTCTTTGTTAAGAAGAAGGACGGTACTCTGCGCCCCTGCGTGGATTATCGAGGGCTGAATGACATAACGGTTAAGAATCGTTATCCGCTTCCCCTTATGTCGTCAGCCTTTGAGATGCTGCAGGGAGCCAGGTTCTTTACTAAGTTGGACCTTCGTAACGCTTACCATCTCGTACGCATCAGAGAGGGGGACGAGTGGAAAACGGCGTTTAACACTCCGTTAGGGCATTTTGAATACCGGGTTCTGCCGTTCGGTCTCTCTAATGCTCCAGCTGTCTTTCAGGCATTAGTTAATGATGTACTGAGAGACATGCTGAACATCTTTGTTTTCGTTTACCTTGACGATATCCTGATTTTTTCATCGTCACTCGAGATTCATGTTCAGCACGTTCGACGTGTACTCCAGCGCCTTTTAGAGAATTGTCTCTACGTGAAGGCTGAGAAGTGCGCCTTTCATGTCTCCTCTGTCACTTTTCTTGGTTCTGTTATTTCCGCTGAAGGCATTCAGATGGATCCCGCTAAGGTCCAGGCTGTCAGCGATTGGCCCGTTCCTAAGTCACGTGTCGAGTTGCAGCGTTTTCTCGGTTTCGCTAATTTCTATCGGCGTTTCATTCGTAATTTCGGTCAAGTGGCTGCCCCTCTCACAGCTCTGACTTCTGTCAAGACTTGCTTTAAGTGGTCCGGTTCCGCCCAGGGAGCTTTTGATCTCCTCAAGAAGCGTTTTACATCCGCTCCTATCCTTGTTACTCCTGACGTCACTAAACAATTTATTGTCGAGGTTGACGCTTCAGAGGTGGGCGTGGGAGCCATTCTGTCCCAGCGCTTCCAGTCTGACGATAAGGTTCATCCTTGCGCTTACTTTTCTCATCGCCTGTCGCCATCGGAACGCAACTATGATGTGGGTAACCGCGAACTGCTCGCTATCCGCTTAGCCATAGGCGAATGGCGACAGTGGTTGGAGGGGGCGACCGTTCCTTTTGTCGTTTGGACTGACCATAAGAACCTTGAGTACATCCGTTCTGCCAAACGACTTAATGCACGTCAAGCTCGTTGGGCGTTGTTTTTCGCTCGTTTTGAGTTCGTGATTTCCTATCGCCCGGGAAATAAGAACACCAAGCCTGATGCCTTATCCCGTCTCTTTAGTTCTTCTGTGGTTTCTACCGACCCCGAGGGGATTCTCCCTGAAGGGCGTGTTGTTGGGTTGACTGTCTGGGGTATTGAGAGACAGGTAAAGCAAGCGCTCACTCACACTGCGTCGCCGCGCGCTTGTCCTAGTAACCTTCTGTTTGTTCCTGTCTCTACTCGTCTGGCTGTTCTTCAGTGGGCTCATTCTGCCAAGTTAGCTGGCCACCCCGGTGTTCGGGGTACGCTTGCTTCTATTCGCCAGCGGTTTTGGTGGCCTACTCAGGAGCGGGACACGCGCCGTTTCGTGGCTGCTTGTTCGGACTGCGCGCAGACTAAGTCAGGTAACTCTCCTCCTGCCGGTCGTCTCAGACCGCTTCCCATTCCTTCTCGACCATGGTCTCACATCGCCTTAGACTTTGTTACCGGTCTGCCTTCGTCTGTGGGGAAGACTGTGATTCTTACGGTTATCGATAGGTTCTCTAAGGCGGCACATTTCATTCCCCTCGCTAAGCTTCCTTCCGCTAAGGAGACGGCACAAATCATCATTGAGAATGTGTTCAGAATTCATGGCCTCCCGTTAGACGCCGTTTCAGACAGAGGTCCGCAATTCACGTCACAGTTTTGGAGGGAGTTCTGTCGTTTGATCGGTGCTTCCGTCAGTCTCTCTTCCGGGTTTCATCCCCAGTCTAACGGTCAAGCAGAAAGGGCCAATCAGTCGATTGGTCGCATTTTACGCAGCCTTTCGTTTCGAAACCCTGCGTCTTGGGCAGAACAGCTCCCCTGGGCTGAGTACGCTCACAACTCGCTTCCTTCGTCTGCTACCGGGCTATCTCCGTTTCAGAGTAGTCTTGGTTACCAGCCTCCTCTGTTCTCGTCCCAGCTCGCCGAGTCCAGCGTTCCCTCCGCTCAGGCTTTTGTCCAACGTTGTGAGCGCACTTGGAGGAGGGTCAGGTCTGCACTTTGCCGTTACAGGGCGCAGACTGTGAGAGCCGCCAATAAACGTAGGATTAAGAGTCCTAGGTATTGTCGCGGTCAGAGAGTGTGGCTTTCCACTCGTAACCTTCCCCTTACGACAGCTTCTCGCAAGTTGACTCCGCGGTTCATTGGTCCGTTCCGTGTCTCTCAGGTCGTCAATCCTGTCGCTGTGCGACTGCTTCTTCCGCGACATCTTCGTCGCGTCCACCCTGTCTTCCATGTCTCTTGTGTCAAGCCTTTTCTTCGCGCTCCCGTTCGTCTTCCCTCTCCCCCTCCCGTCCTTGTCGAGGGCGCACCTATTTACAAGGTACGGAAGATCATGGACATGCGTTCTCGGGGACGTGGTCACCAGTACTTAGTGGATTGGGAGGGTTACGGTCCTGAGGAGAGGAGTTGGGTTCCATCTCGGGACGTTCTGGACCGTTCGTTGATTGATGATTTCCTCCGTTGCCGCCAGGGTTCCTCCTCGAGTGCGCCAGGAGGCGCTCGGTGAGTGGGGGGGTACTGTCATGTTTTGTCATTTGATTATCATGTCTTGTCCCTGTGCTTCCCTTCCATTTGTCTCCCTCTGCTGGTCTTAGGAGGTTCTTTCCCTCTTTCTATCCCTCTCTCTTCCCCTCCCTCTCTTCCTCTCTCGCTCTCTCTCTATCGTTCCGTTCCTGCTCCCAGCTGTTCCTCATTCTCCTAACTACCTCATTTAATCTTTCACACCTGTCCCCTATTTTGCCCTCTGATTAGAGTTCCTATTTCTCCCTCTGTTTTCCGCTTCTGTCCTTGTCGGATCTTTGTTTGATGTTTGCTGTTCTGTGTCCTGGTTCCGCCCTGTCGTGTTTTTGCCTTCAACAGATGCTGCGTGTGAGCAGGTGTCATCTAAGATATATCCTTGAGTACCGTTTTGTTTAAGACTGGAATAAAGACTCTGTTTTTGTTAAGTCGCTTTTGGGTCCTCATTCACCAGCATAACACATACACAGTAACAGGACTAAGGTTTTAAAATAGAGCCAAGCTGGAGTCATATTCTATACAGGACGCTACCATCTAATAGTTCAAATGAATGGTTAAAATGAAACGAACTAAAAAAAAATATTCAACCTTTTATTTTGACAGGGAGTCATGCTGAGGTCAATGTCTCTTTTGCACATGAGCACATAGACAAACAAATAAATTCTAAAAGCTTTAACAAGAGAAAGGTATTTTGTTTCATTTGGAAACAGCATAACATTTTGTACAAGTAGAATAGTTTGATCATCCCACCCACAATAGAACAGGGGTAGGCCACCCTGTTCCCGGAGAGCTGCAGGTACCGCAGGATTTTGTTCTAACTAGGTACCACACCAGGGGTGCGTTCAGTTTGCTTGAACGCTTGCTATGCTGGGCACGATTTGTACTGAATAACATGTTTTCCCAAAACGTTCTTGTACGTTCTTGAACAGACTTTGAGATACGTTTGCTCCATTCAGTGGGTGTGCCGGGGTGTGGCTTGAAGCATGGCGGCATATTTAAAGGGCACCGGTGCATTTGGGTGGGTCAGTTTTCCATAACCCAACCCAACCCCTTCAACTAGTCATTCCTTACACCACCGTTTCCATTCAATTGAATGTTCTGTTCTGTTTTTATGTACTGAACGAAGCCCTGACCAACTGAGCAAATTGATTAGTTCAGTGATTGCTGAAATTCAACACACCTGGTCTTTCAGGTCAGTTAAATCAAAAACATGAAGTGCCTGCGGCACTCTAGGACCAGGATTGACTACCCCTGACATCGAGGAAAGGGAACAGCTGTACATCCAACCACGCATGGGAAAACACACCACACCTCTTCTGACAGTAAGTGGAAATCATATCATGTCACACTGTTACATTTGAGTTTATTTGCATGAATTTCAAGCATGGCACAAAGTCAGAGAAGATTCAACCCAAACCCTTTGGTAAAGGGGCTCAGTGAATGTGAAGTGGAATGTGTGCAGATGGGTCAGTTTTTCAGAGGACAGTTAGCCAGCTGGCCTGTCCAGATACACTCCAACTCTCTTGGAATGGGAGTGGGGGACATGTATGGCAGTACTCTTCCCATTGTGCCTGGCAAAGTAACTGTCATCATCTCAGTTCAGACTCCAGGACTTGTCATTGTATCCAAGCAAACAGTCTTCATCAATTCCTCTCCTGTTGATTCCTTGATATGTCACTCCTATAAAAGCCCCTCTCCCAATCCAATTTGCCTCCCAGTAACAGTGCCCAGTCAGACCCTGTCGACACAGGACCTGTAGCCAGACCTTCAATCTCTCTGGGTGATCAGGATAGGGCTGCTGCATCCAATTCAATTCAATTCAATTTCAATTCAAGGGGCTTTATTGGCATGGGAAACATGTGTTAACATTGCCAAAGCAAGTGAGGTAGACAATACACAAAAGTGAAACAAACAAAACGAATTAACAGTAAACATTACACATACAGAAGTTTCAAAACAATAAAGGCATTATGAGTGTCATATTAAATATATACAGTGTTGTAACAATGTACAAATGGTTAAAGCACACAAGTTAAAATAAGTAAGCATAAATATGGGTTGTATTTACAATGGTGTTTGTTCTTCACTGGTTGCCCTTTTCTTGTGGCAACAGGTCACAAATCTTGCTGCTGTGATGGCACACTGTGGAATTTCACCCAGTAGATATGGGAGTTTATCAAAATTGGATTTGTTTTCGAATTCTTTGTGGATCTGTGTGATCTGAGGGAAATATGTGTCTCTAATATGGTCATACATTGGGCAGGAGGTTAGGAAGTGCAGCTCGGTTTCCACCTCATTTTGTGGGCAGTGCACATAACCTGTCTTCTTTTGAGAGCCATGTCTGCCTACGGCGGCCTTTCTCAATAGCAAGGCTATGCTCACTGAGTCTGTACATAGTCAAAGCTTTCCTCACATCCATATCTGTGTCACTCGTCTGTTTCCCTCAGACAGAGAAAGGTATTTGCTGTATGTGCTGTGTTTGGGTCCAGAGTGCATCTGAATGAGAATGATAAGACAAAATGAATAGAAAAATCTATGTTACAATGTCATAAAACTCATCCGAATGTATAAAACTCACAAACTTATCAACACGTGCTCAGTTCAATTGTAGCCCCATCATAATATCTATGCTGTAGACCTTTTCCTCGTGGTGAAATAAAATGACAGAATGGCTTTGAGTCAAAACCCTTTACTACGACCTGGTAGACTCACAAGATGTTTTCAGGATAAAAAGTGCAGTCGTTTGTAACAAAGACTGGTTTGATAATTCCAGCAGAAATGTAGTTGTATTGATCCTCTGTTTATACTCTGCATTTCCTTCTTGTCTTAAAATGCATACTAACTTTCCACAGCAGTCATGATGACTTACATTTCATAAGCCCAGGTTTGATCCTGCCCTTTCCATCATGGTCCACGCTAGTGCAGAGAAACTGAAGAACAGACTGAGTATGGACATACACAACCAGTATGGAAAGTGTATAAAGTAAACCATATAATACAAATGTATTATTTCAGCCCAGGGGGACATATTTATTATTTACCTGAGTTTCTCCAGTTCAGTGAGTGGATGATTCAGTACAGCAGAGAGCAGGTTTACTCCTGAGTCTCTGGGTTAATTGTAGTGTAGCTCTTTCAGGTGCGAAGGGTTTGATCTCAGATCTGATGCAAGAGAAGCACAGCCTTCCTCTCAGACTCTACACAATGACAACCTCAAACAAGATAAAACAATTGTCAGATAAAACTGTCACACAATAGTTACAAAACATTTGGGTCACTGCCCTCATTTTCAATATGGAGTGACTCACCCAAGTGAGAAAATCTCATGCATTCATTTATCTTTACACGATAACATTATTTTGCTGCTACAATTATAACCCTATTACGGGGGCTGAGTCACTGGCTTACTGGTGCTCTTCCATGCCGTCCCTAGGAGGGGTGCATCACTTGAGTGGGTTTAGTCAATGGCGTGATCTTCCTGTCCGGGTTGGCGCCCCCCCCTTGGGTTCGTGCCGTGGGGGAGATCTTCGTGGGCTATACTCGGCCTTGTCTCAGTGTAGTAAGCTACCATTCTGTATTCTGTATACTTCTGGCCCTTCTTTGGACACTGTGTTAACTAACCTCCAGACGAGCTTCAATGCCATACAACTCTCCTTCCGTGGCCTCCAACTACTCTTAAATGCAAGTAAAACTAAATGCATGCTCTTCAACCGATCGCTACCAGCACCAGCCCGCCCGTCCAGCATCAATACTCCGTACGGTTCTGACCTAGAATATGTGGACATCTACAAATACCTAGGTGTCTGGTTAGACTGTAAACTCTCCTTCCAGACTCACATTGGAGATGCTTAATCCAAAATTAAATCTAGAATCGGCTTCCAATTTCGCAACAAAGCATCCTTCACTCATGCTGCTTAACATAACCTAGTAAAACTGACTATCCTACCGATCCTTGACTTCGGCAATGTCATTTACAAAATAGCCTCCAACACTTTACTCAGCAAATTGGATGCAGTCTATCACAGTGCCATCCGTTTTGTCACCAAAGCCCCATTACTACCCACCACTACAACCTGTATGCTCTCATTGGCTGGCCCTCGCTTCATATTCGTCGCCAAACCCACTGGCTCCAGGTCATCTATAAGTCTTTGCTAGGTAAAGCCCCGCCTTATCTCAGCTCACTGGTCACCATAGCAGCACCCACCCGTAGCACGCACTCCAGCAGGTATA
This sequence comes from Salvelinus fontinalis, assembly GCF_029448725.1. Classification (NCBI taxonomy): domain Eukaryota; kingdom Metazoa; phylum Chordata; class Actinopteri; order Salmoniformes; family Salmonidae; genus Salvelinus; species Salvelinus fontinalis. The sequence goes on from NC_074686.1 coordinate 14,583,461, forward strand.
TTTCACTGGTCACCTCCAAAGCCAATTCCTCCTTCGGCCGCCTTTCCTTCCAGTTCTCTGCTGCCAATGACTGGAACGAATTGCAAAAATCACTGAAGCTGGAGACTCAGATCTCCCTGACTAACTTTAAGCACCAGTTGTCAGAGCAGCTCACAGATCACTGCACCTGCACATAGCCCATCTGTAAATAGCCCATCCAACTACCTCATCCCCATACTGTTATTTTGATACATTTTTTGCTCGTTTGCACCCCAGTATCTCTACTTGCACATTCAGCTTCTGCACATCTATCACTCCAGTGTTTAATTGCTAAATTACAATTATTTCGTCACTATGGCCTATTTATTGCCTTACCTCCCTTATCTTACCTCATTTGCACACACAGAACTTGTTCTCAACTAGCCTACCTGGTTAAATAAAGGTGAAATATATATATTTCTTAAAGTTGGTGGTTGAATATATCCCTCTAGTTGTGTGGAGGCTGTGCTTTGGCAAAGTGGGTGGGGTTATATCCTGCCTGGTTGGCCCTGTCCGGGGGTATAGGCGGACGAGGCCACAGTGTCTCCCGACCCCTCCTGTCTCAGCCTCCAGTAATTATGCTGCAATAGTTTGTGTCAGGGGGCTAGGGTCAGTCTGTTATATCTGGAGAATTTCTCCTGTCTTATCTGGTGTCCTGTGTGAATTTAAGTATGCTCCCTCTAATTTTCTCTCGCTCTCTCTTTCTCTTCTCTCGGAGGATCTGAGCCCTAGGACCGTGTTGCTGCTCCAGTTTCAACTGTTCTGCCTGCAGCTATGGAACGCTGACCTGTTCACGTACTACCTTGTCCCGGACCTGCTGTTTTCGATTTTCTCTCTCTCTACCGCACCTGTTGTCGCTAACTCTGAATGATCGGCTATGAAAAGCCAACTGACATTTACTCCTGAGGTGCTGACCTATTGAACTTGCACCCTCTACAACCACTGTGATTATTATTATTTGACCCGCTGGTCATCTATGAACGTTTGAACATCTTGGCCATGTACTGTTATAATCTCCACCCGGCACAGCCAGAAGAGGACTGGCCACCCCTCAGAGCCTGGTTCCTCTCTAAATTTCTTCCTAGGTTCCTGCCTTTCTAGTTTTTCCTAGCCACCATGCTTCTAAATCTGCATTGCTTGCTGTTTGGGGTTTTAGGCTGGGTTTCTGTATAGCACTTTGACATCGGCTGATGTAAAAAGGGCTTTATAAATTTGATTGAAAATGATGTGATAGACATGTGGCTTGACTGAACCATGCAGTAAAACTGTGGTGATTGTTCAAATTTGCAAGCCCTCTCATAATGTATGGTGAGTTTGTCACGTTCCTGACCTTATTTCCTTTGTTATGTATTGTTTAGTTGGTCAAGACGTGAGCTGGGTGGGCATTCTATGTTATGTGTTTCTATGTTGGGTTCATTGTCAACTAGCCTGATATGGTTCTCAATCAGGGGCAGGTGTTTTACGTTTCCTCTGATTGAGAACCATATTAAGGTAGGCTGTTCTCACTGTTTGTTTGTGGGTGATTGTTGCTGTGTCTGTGTTTGTTCGCCACACGGTACTGTTTCGTTCGTTCGTTCATGTTTTATGTTCTCAAGTTCAGGTCTGTTCACGTCGTTTATTATTTTGTAGTTTGTTCAAGTGTTTTTTCGTCTTCGTTATTGCTATAATAAATAAGTATGTTTTCAACCCACGCTGCGTTTTGGTCCGATCCTTGCTCCTCTTCAGACGAGGAGGAAGACGAGCGTTACAGAGTTGTTGATTTTGCTAAACATGTCTCATACAATCCAAATGAACTTACTTCAGTTTCTCCAGTTTCCAATGTAAACTTTCCAGTCCAGAATAGAGCAGTTTCACCCCTGAATCCTGCAGGTCATTGTCACTCAGGTCCAGCTCTTCCAGGTGTGAAGACTTTGAGCTGAGGCCAACATTGATTCAGCCTAAACACATAATAAGAATTATTACATACTACGAATGAGTGGAAAGTTACTTTGAGAATTAGTATTTCAATCAGAATTGCCTTTAACTTGATTTGCATGTAAATACTATTTTAATTGTGATTTAAACAAAGATGTATATATATACATCCAGCGTTCTCAGCGTTCTCAGGTGTGAGGAGATTGAGTTGAGTGGAGGCCAACGTTTCACAGCATCTCACTGTGAGGTAACATTGATTCAGCCTAAACACATATTAAGAATGATTACATTCTGCGAAAGTGTGGAAAGTTGCGTTGAGACTACTAGGCTTCCATCCACTTGTCAAAAAATCTTTCAAGCAAATAATCTAAGTGCTTCTGCCTTGTCAGAAAACTGAAGGAGAGAGATGCTGCTTCTGAAAACGGCAAGGTGACCGGGTACAATTGTATGGTTAAAACATTACAAGTACGACCCACACAGATTGATCAAGTATAGCGACAAAGTTGAGGAGCAATTCAGCGGGTCGGATACGAGGAGTATGTGTGTAACGATCGTCGTCAGGGTGGAAATGACCGGACCAAGATGCAGCGTTGTGAGCGTACATTTCTTTTTATTTTGAATGTCGCCAACAAAAACAAGAAACAACAAAAACTAACATGAAGCTGACTAGGGCTATACAGGCCACTAACACAGACAACTACCCACAACTAAGGTGGAAAAACAGGCTGCCTAAGTATGATTCCCAATCAGAGACAACGATAGGCGGCTGTCCCTGATTGAGAACCATACCCGGCCAAAACAAAGAAACAGAAAACATAGAAATAAAGAAACTAGAATGCCCACCCTAGTCACATCCTGGCCTAACCAAAATAGAGAATAAAAGCCTCTCTATGGCCAGGGCGTGACAATGTGGCAGGGGCTTTTAACGATCACAGATTACAAAAAGAAAGCCAATCACATCGCAGACACCAACACCGTCCTATCCGACGAGCTAAAAACCCTTTTCTCCTGCTTCGAGCTGCCGAGGAGAGCCCCTGAAGACAACGAGGGCTATGTGCTTATGGTCTTCACGGAAGACGTATGTAAATCCTTAAAGCGTGTTAACCCTTGCCAGGCTGCCGGCCCAGACGGCATCCTTAGCTGTGGACTAAAGCTCGACAGAGCATGTGCAGAGCAGCTAGCTGTTGCGTTCTCTGACCTTTTCAGTCTCTCTCTAGCTCAGGCCGTTATCCCCACCTGCTTCAAGATGTCCACAATCATGCCTGTGCCCAAAAAGGGGAAAGTAACAACTGAATTACTACCGACCTGTAGTACTCACTTCCGTCATCCCGAAATGCTACGGGAGGCTAGTCGAAGACTACATCACTTCCTCCCTCCTCGACACATTCGACCCTCTCCAATTCGCCTACCACCCCGACAGATCCATGGACGACGCAATCGTCATTGCACTGCACATTGCCCTTACCCACCCCCCACCCCCCTTACCCACCCACCTGGACAAGAGGAATGCATATATTAGGATGCTGTTCATCGACTACAGCTCGACTTTCAATACCATAGTGCCCTCTAAGCTCACCACTAAGCTCACAGCCCTGTGACTGAACTCCTCCCAATGCAACTGGGTCCTGGACTTCATGACTGGCCGCCTCCAGATAGTGAAGGTAGGCAACATTACCTCCTCCACACTGATCCTCAACTCCTGTACTCCCTGTATATCCACAACTGCGTGGCCTCACACAACTCCAACTTCATTAAGTTCGCTGATGACACGACAGTAGTAGGCCTGATTACCAACAACGACGAGCCAGCCTACAAGGAGGAGGTAGGCACTCTGATGGTGTGGTGCCTTCTCCAAGGAGGTGACATGGTCAAACCACACGGACACCGTGGTGAAGAAGGGACTGCCCTTACCCACCCACTACTCTTTAACCTCAGGAGGCTGAAGAAATTTGGCCTGTCCCCGAGGACCCCTTACAGTGTTCTACAGGAGCACCATTGAGAGCATACTATCAGGCTGCATCAAAGCCTGTTCTGGCAACTGGGGAAAATGCTTTTAGTTTGTATGCCCCCAGCTCATGGATTAGCCTTCAGGACACCTTGAAATTAGACTCGCTGGTCTCCATTGCACAGTTTAGATATTTTTTATTGTATGTTCACAGGGATCCCTTGCAAATTAGAATTTGGTCTCATTGGTGAACCACCCTCTATAAATTAAAGTTCAATTTTTAAAAAGTATAAAAATCCTCGGGCGCTGACCGCAAGGCACTACAGAGGGTGGTACACTGCAAGCCCTCCAGGACACCTACAACATCCGGTGTCGCAGGAAGGCCAAGAAGATCCTCAGGGACCTCCAGCCCACACTCCTTTCTGAAGATCTGTGTACACACTCCTGAGTACACTGAAGCTTCTCATCCTCATAGAAGATCAGATGGACTTTTTCTAGCTGTTTGAAGGCCAGTTTTCCAAGTTACATAATCATCTCTTCATCCTTGTGTAGAACTTTAGAGGTTCTAAGGTACTTCTGATGCCTCTGTTGGGTCTGAAATACCATAAAGTGAGTGAACATTTGAGTCAGTCTTGGACATCTCTCCACTCTGCTTCACTCAACAGTCTCTCTAGAACAGTAGCTGAAATCCAACAGAACACTGGTATGTGGCACATGATGTGGAGACTCCTTGACATCTTTATGTGTGTGTGTTATGATTCTTTTGGCCAGGTTCTCATCATTGACTCTTCTCACAAAGTATTCCTCCTTCTGTGGGTCATTGAACACTCCTACCTCCGTCCACTGACTGATATGCTCTCGAGGGATTTGATCGACTGCTGCAGGTCGGGAGGTTATCCAGAGGAGAGCAGAGGGGAGTTCTCCTGTAATGAAGCTTGTGATCAGCACATCCACGGAGGCTGGCTGTGTCTCATCCGCCAACACCTTGTTATTTTCAAAGTCCAGAGGCGGTCAACTCTCATCCAGACTGTCAAAGATGAACAATACTTCAGACTCTCCCTCAAGAGTTGTAACGTCTTTCATGTTAGTGAATAATTGATGAAGCAGTTCAATCAGACTGCAGTCCAAATATTAGGATTGATCTTACGAAAAGGAAGTGGAAACAGGAAATCAATGTTCTTGTTCTCCTTTCTTTCTGCCCAGTCGCGCACACAGTTTTTCCCACTCCAGCAATGCCAATTGTAAGCACTGATTCGATTTTCTTCTCTTGGTCAAGCAGAGGTTTGAAAATCTTAGTTAGAAAGGACTGTGTTAATGTTTTTCTGCTGAATCTGGTGTTCTGGCTTCCAGATGTCTGACCTTGTGCTCATCAATGACCCCTCCCCAGTCCCCCTCGATCACATGGAGCTCAGTGTAGATCTTGTTCAGAAAGGCAGAGCTTGCAAGAAAGGCATTTCACTGTACTTGTGCATGTGACATATTTTTTTTTAAACTTAAACCGATCAGTAGCCTTGTGAGGGTACAATCACTGGGGAAGCCAAAAGAGAAAAATAAGCCATATTAAAACCTATGTGTTGTGATAATTGCGTAGTTTGCTCTATAACCTGTTTAGTTCATATGCCTTGCCACTGTGATATATATATATATATATATATATATATATATAATATATATATATATATATATATATATATATATAAGGCCGAGACATTAAGAAGACCCAGTGGCAGAATAAATTCAATCACACCTTTTGTTTCATCACAAAACTGGAGTGCAACCTCTGTCCACAAAACATATTGCATGTAACAAACAGTTATATGACCTACAAATGGTCAAGCAAGATAATGTTTCAGCCATTTTCGGACTACTAAACTATTGATTTAAAACCACGGAGAGTTTCCGCAAGTCGCAAAGAAACCAGGAGCTGCCTCCATTATTCCAGCACCATTTCAACTTCAACATTTTAACATCATCAAATCACCTACGCTTAGTCTAATACAGTGACGACTAAAAGATACCAAAAACAATTTAGTCCAATCAATGTAAGCTAAATATGATGTGGCTTTCCATGGTTCTGATTTCTGTGTGTGTCTGCGTTCGTGCAAGTAGAAAAACATGTTAACTCATCCTACTTGTAGAGAAATCCCCAATGCCATCTATAAAACAGTCTATGACTCTCATACAGTACACACTTTTAGTTTTTTGTTGTCCTAGGCTACCTGGCTAGTATGCTTGCTCGCTAGCCTAACTTCCTTTCATTTGCAACGATGAGCCAACAAGTTAACATTCGCATAATACACTGAACAAAAAATAAACTCAACATGTAAAGTGTTGTTCCCATGTTTCATGAGCTGAAATAAAATATCCTAGAAATGTTCCAAAACGCACAAAGAAAAGATGTTTCAAAAATGTTTGTTTACATCTCTGTTAGTGAGCATTTCTCCTTTGCCAAGATAATCCATCCACCTTACATGTGTGGCTTATCAAGAAGCTGAATAAACAGCATGATCATTACACAGGTGCACCTTGTGCTGGGGTGCCCCATGGTGTCTGTGGGGTTATGGTATGGGCAGGCATAGCTACGGACAACGAACACAATTGCGTTTTTATCGATGGCACTTTGAATGCACAGAGATACCATGACAAGATCCTGAAGCCCATTGTCGTGCCATTCATCTGCCACCACAACATGATAATGCATGGCCCCATGTCACAAGGATCTGCACACTTCCTGGAAACTGAAAATGTCCCAGTTCTTCCTAGGCCTGCATACTCACCAGACATGCTACCCATTGAGCATACTCCCCCCAGAAATGATAACCTCACCTGTTATTGTAATGGTGTGAGGTAGCATGTCTTTGGGTATTATATTTGTGCATGTAACTTTCCCACTCATCATTGGTCACGATTCATTCAGGATTATCCATAATCATTCATGTAGAAGTGTTTAGAAACATATTCTATTCTTATTTAGAATAAAAGTGACTCCAAAATGACACAATAGGTCATTTACCATTCCTTTCTATTGGGCACAAAATAATCTGAAAAAACAAAAAAACAAAACAGCAAATGCATCCAACACATTTGTAGAGTCACAAACTTGATGTAGTTTTTATTTATATATATTTTTTCACCTTTTATTTAACCAGGCAGGCTAGTTGAGAGCAAGTTCTCATTTACAACTGCGACCTGGCCAAGATAAAGCGAAGCAGTGTGACGCATGGAATAAACAAACATACAGTCAATAACACAATAGAGAAAAGGTCTATATACAGTGTGTGCTAATGAGGTAGTCATTGCGTGCTATGAATATGGGACCAAATTCTTAACGTTTTACTACTTTAATACACATACCGCAATGGATGAAAATACCCCCAAATTAAAGCTGTCTGCACTTTAACCTCAGTCGTTGTATCATTTAAAATCAACAAGGTAAATCAACAAAGTACATCGTCACTTTTCCATAAAATAAATGTTGAATATTCCTTGGGCAGATAATATCCTACTCATCACTCCACTTGCTTAATTAATTAGCTTTTGTTTTGAGCCAACTAACCATGATGGTGTTCCTACTCCAGGGCAGCTCAGTGTAAACAAGCCTAACGGTAGGGCAGGAATCTGCTGAATACTTGTACTACAGATCGGTTGCATGTGCACCAGAGGTAGTTTGGAGGTAAACAAAGTGCTCAAAAGTACTTTATTTCGTGTTTTGGAGAACTGACAGCCTGTGCATACAGAGAAATGTTCACCACTCTAGCATAATCTTTACTTTGGTGAGCTACGAAAATAGCTAGGCTATATATTGACCCCAGTTACTAAACAAAATTCCCCTGAACAATTTGTTATTGAGAGCACAGCTAAATGACACCCTGGACCAGAGCTAGCATACGATCTACTTTGCAGATCAAATGCATATCTTTCCGAAAGAGCTACTATTTAGAATATCTTTGCTGTTGCAAGCCTGAGCACGAGGACAGAATCACAACAGTTTGATGATCATAACAGCTAAACACAATGAGTGGTTCCCGATACACATAGGCCTATTGTTCTTCTAACCTGCACAGGCCCACACCAGTGGCGGTCAGTGCCGTTTAAGATGAGGGGAACGATAATTTATTTTATGAGCATGGCCTTATTTCTATTACAGCATATTGGATGACTGTCATTCATATTCCATTCACCCAGCTCAATGTAACATCGATAGATTTTTTTTTTTCAACAGAATCGGCGGAATGAATACAACCCTGAATACAACTTTCCGGAATGAATGCACCTTTCCAAGCCAAACCTTCATATCATAACCACTAAACGCTACAATTCCTACATCGTGTCACCATATTATCTAAAGTCATAGTCAACATACAGTACCAGTCAAAAGTTTGGACACCTAAATATTCAAGGATTTTTCTTTCTTTTACTATTTTCTACATTGTAGAATAAAAGCGAAGACATCAAAACTATGAAATTATGTAATAACCAAAAAAGTGTTATACAAATTAAAATATATTTGTATTTGAAATTCTTCAAAGTAGCACCCTTTGCCTTGATGACAGCTTTGCACACACTTGGCATTCTCTCAACCAGCTTCATGAGGTAGTCACCTTGAATGCATTTCAATTAACAGGTGTGCCTTGTTAAAAGTTAATTTGTGGAATTTCTTTCCTTAATGCGTTTGAGACAATCAGTTGTGTTGTGACAAGGTAGTGGTGGTACACAGAAGATAGCCCTATTTGGTAAAAGACTAAGTCCAAATCAAATCAAACGGTATTAGTCCCATGCGCCGAATACAACAGGTGAAATTTATTTATTTAATTTCACCTTAGAGTGAAATACCTACTAACCAACAATGCAGTACAAATAAGAATAAGAAATAAAATGATCAAGTAATTAAATACCAGCAGTAAAATAACAATAGCGAGACTATACAGGAGTACCGGTATAGAGTCAATGTGTGGGGGCACCGGTTGGTCGAGGTAATTGAGGTAATATTTACATGTAGGTAGAGTTATTAAAGTGACTATGCATAGATGATAACAGAGAGTAGCATCGGTGTAAAAGAGAGGGGGAATGGTAGCCATTTGATTAGATGTTCAGGAGTCTTATGGCTTGGGTGTAGAAGCTGTTAAGAAACCTCTTGGACCTAGACTTGGCGCTCCGGTACCACTTGCCATGCAGTAGCAGAGAGAACAGTCTATGACTAGGGTGGCTGGAGTCTTTGAACATTTTTAGGGCCTTCCTCTGACACCGCCTGGTATAGAGGTCCTGGAAGGTAGGAAGCTTTGCCCCAGTGATGTACTGGGCCGTACGCACTACCCTCTGTAGTGCCTTGTGGTCGGAGGCCGAGCAGTTGCCATACCAGGCAGTGATGCAACCTGTCAGGATGGTCTCGATGGTACAGCTGTAGAACCTTTTGAGGATCTGAGGACCAATGCCAAATCTTTTCAGTCTCCTGAGTAGGTTTTTTCGTGCCCTCTTCACGACTGTCTTCGTGTGCTTGGACCATGTTAGTTTGTTGGTGATATGGACACCAAGGAACGTGAAGCTCTCAACTTGCTCCACTACAACCCCGTCGATGAGAATGGGGGCATGCTCGGTCCTCTTTTTTTCTGTAGTCCACAATCATGTCCTTTGTCTTGATAATGTTGAGGGATATGTTGTTGTCCTGGCACCACACGGCCAGGTCTCTGACCTCCTCCATATAGGCTGTCTCGTCGTTGTTGTGATCAGGCCTACCAATGTTGTGTCATTGGAAAACTTAATGATGGTGTTGGAATCGTGCTTGGCCATGCAGTCATGAGTGAACAGCGAGTACAGGAGGGGACTGAGCACACAACCCTGAGGGGCCACTTTGTTGAGGATCAGCATGGCGGATGTGTTGTTACCTACGCTACCACCTGGGGGCAGCCCGTCAAGAAGTCCAAGGATCCAGTTGCAGAGGGAGGTGTTTAGTCCCAGGGTCCTGTTGAGCACTGAGCTGTATTCAATGAATAGCATTCTCACATAGGTGTTCCTTTTGTCCAGGTGGGAAAGGGCAGTGTGGAGTGCAATAAAGATTGCATCATCTGTGGATCTGTTAGAGCGGTATGCAAATTGGAGTGGGACTTTGAATTCTGGGATAATGGTGTTGATGTGAGCCATGACCAGCCTTTCAAAGCACTTCATGGTTACAGACATGAATGCTACGGATCAGTAATCATTTAGGCAGGTTATCTTAGTGTTCATGGGCAAAGGGACTATGGTGGTCTGCTTAAGACATGTTGGTATTACAGACTCGGACAGGGAGAGGTTGAAAATGTCAGTGAAGACACTTGCCAGTTGGTCAACGCGTGCTCGCAGTACACGTCTTGGTAATCTATCTGGCCCTGCGGCCTTGTGAATGTTGACTTGTTTAATTGAAGGTCTTACTCACATCGGCTGCGGAGAGCGTGATCACACAGACTTCCGGAACAGCTGGTGCTCTCATGCGTGTTTCAATGTTATTTGCCTCTTACCGAGCAAATAAGTAGTTTAGTTCATCTGGTAGGCTCGTGTCATTGGGCAGCTCTTGGCTGTGCTTCCCTTTGTAGTCTGTAATGGTTTGCAAGCCCTGCCACATCCGACGAGCGTCAGAGCTTGTGTAGTACGATTTGATATTATGGCAAGAACAGTTAAAATAAGCAAAGAGAATCGACAGTCCATCTTTACATGAAGACATGAAGGTCAGTCAATCCGGAACATTTCAATAATTTTTTCAAGTGCAGTTGCACAAACCATCAAGCTCTATGATGAAACTGGCTCTCATGAGGATTGCCACAGGAAAGGAAGAGCCAGATTTACCTCTGCTGCAGAGGATAAGTTCATTAGAGTTACCAATCTCAGAAATTGCAACCCAAATAAATGCTTCACGGAGTTCAAGTAACAGACACAGACACATCTCAACATCAACTGTTCAGAGTAAACTCCGTGAATCAGGCATTCATGGTCGAATTGCTGCAACAACAAAAAAACAGTACTAAAGGACACCAATAAGAAGAATAGACTTGCTTGGGCCAAGAAACACGCAATGTACATTAGACCGGTGGAAATCTGTCCTTTGGTCTGATGAGTCCAAATTTGAGATTATTGGTTCCAACCACCGTGTCCTTGTGAGACATAGAGGAGGTGAACGGATGATCTCTGCATGTGTGGTTCCCACTGTGAAGCATGGAGGAAGAGGTGTGATGGTGTGGGAGTGCTTTGCTGGTGACACTGTCAGTGATTTATTTAGAATTCACGGCACGCTTAACCAGCATGGCTACCACAGCATTCTGCAGTGATACGCCATCCCATCTGGTTTGCGCTTAGTGGGACTATCATTTGTTTTTCAACAGGACAATGACCCAAAACACACCTTCAGGCTGTGTAAGGACTATTTAACCAAGGAGAGTGATTGAGTGATGCATCAGATGACCTGGCCTCCGCAATCACCCAACCTCAACCCAATTGAGATGGTTTGGGATGAGTTGGACCGCAGAGTGAAGGAAAAACAGCCACCAAGTGCTCAGCATATGTGTTATTTTATTGTTTTGATGTATTCACTATTATTTTACAATGTAGAAAATAGTACAAATAAGAGAAACCCTTGAATGAGCAGGTGTGTCCAAACCTTTGACTGGTACTGTAGCTAATAGAACTAATGCATTAGTAAACCAGCTACAATCATGCAGTACAGTGTACAGTCAGCAAGCACTTTAGCAGTTACACCGGCGTGCAGAGGTGGAAATAAATTAATAAAACCAAAAGCTTACCTTGGCTTGGAATAGTTCCAGTGTTGGATAGCTATAGCCAGCTACCTAACATAGCATGCCTTGCTGTTTGAGCCGGGTGTTTGAGTTGGCTACACTAGCTAGCTGTGAAAGTGAAAATAATACATTAAAATATAACTAGCTCTGTCTCTCCCTCTCTCTCTTGCTTCTTCATTTAAAAAAATAAAAATTCAAACATTTAAACTATTGTCTCTTTGAGTCAACTACTCACCACAATGTATCCACTGCAGTGCTAGCTAGCTGTAGCTTATGCTTTCAGGACTAGATTAATTCTCTGATCCTTGGAGGAAGGAAGCTAGCTGTCCTCCGGGTACACCATGGTGCTACCCTACAGAGTGCTGCTGAGGCTACTGTAGATCTTCACTGCAAAACAGTGTGCTTTAATCAATTATTTGGTGACATCACATGAATATGTTTACTATCGTTTTATCTAAAAATGATAGCTTTCTTAATGTTTCACTATTTTTCTTAAATAGGAGGGACCTACCTGAATTTGTCCAAAAGAAACGGTTGTTTTTGGTTTTCAGTTTGCTACAGTGTGCAGTGCACTAATTAATATGACACTGCCTACCTCTCTACCTGTGCAATCTGAAGGGTGTGCCTCTGACCTATGATGACGTCAGTGTGCTGGGGCAGCATGGAGACATCTAAGAAGATATTGGATACATTCACCTCGACATACAAGCCAACTTTGTCATCTCTCCCCCATCTCCCCACTATGATAACATAGTGTATATGGAAAGGGTCAGAAACACTGCTTGCAAAGGTCTAGTTGAAGCTAACTCTCTCCTCTCCCATCCCTCCTCCCCTCTCCCTACCCCTCTCTCCCCTTCCTTTCCTCTCCAGGGTAGAGTAAATAAGCTTGGTGTGAGTCATGAGTCTGATCCACAGCTCTTTTAACGCCAGTATTCCGAAGCCTGCCCGCATCACCATGGAGACCTGGAGGGAGGCAGGGCCCAGGATAGGAGCGAAGCTGGAGTTTGAGTCAGACACAGTCGGAGTCTTGCTGATCAGAGGACGAATGGACAGGAAACAGTAGGTTAGAGAGGGTGTGTCTGAGATGGACTATATTGCTGTTGGACTGGCCTGCACAGAATCAGTAGTCAAGAAATCGCCTTGTATCGCAAATAAATACTAAAGTGTGTGTGTGCCTGCGATGGTTGTGTGGTGTGTGTGTGTGTGTTGTGTTTTGTCACTCTCAGGATTCAGGAGCTGATGGCAGCATGAGAGAGTTTTGATCCCAACGACCCTGCAGAGTAGCTGGAGGAACCAGACACAGAACCTGCTCTAGAACCTGATCTAGAACCAAGCCAAGACTTGCTTGACGCCACTGGGAAACTCAAGAGGAGGGGGAGAAAGAAAAACACAGTGGAGGAGACTGCAGTAACAACACCCGACCAGCAGGGAGGCTCTGTGTTTGGAACAGCAAAGGACAGCGGCACTAACGGCCACATATAGGAGGAGAAGAGGAAGAAAAAGAAAGACGAGGAGAGGGCAGTGGAGTGGAGGTCTCCTGTGGAGTTGAAGGGGAGAAACTCCAACGGTTACCTTAGTGACAACTAAACAGGAAGAGAAAGCGGGGAGATGATATCGTGTTCTGTCTCCATGGCGATTGTGAAACGCACAAAACCAAGAAGAAGAAAAATAAATATGACTGTGACACTGACTAAAAGACTGAAGCAAGATTATTTTGTGAAACTGAATGAACATTAAAAGATGGTGATGATGACCGTGATGACGACTGTAATGAAATGACTTTAGTAGACCCGGTGACTTTGTTTGTTTAGCTAATCACAGCCCCAGGACTCCCATGTTGTTGGGGTGATCCTTCTCACAGCTGTTAACATTGTTTCCTATAGAAACCTGCAGAAGTAATTTATTTCAGAACTACAGCTTTACCCTTCTAGCTATCACTAGAGCACATCAACATGCTGTAGGGTTGTTCAACAAGTCTTAACCAGTGTCTTCAACTTGGCAGTCTTCAATCTGAAATGGAAGCCAATTCCCTATGGAGTGCACTAGTTATTCTATAGGGCCTGGCCCTTGCCAAAAGTAGTGCATTATGTAGAATGCCATTTTGGACAGGTTGTTTGTTTTCCTCACGGTCTCAGAGAGAGGGAAACATGCTGCTAGTGTCCAGCCCTTCTACATTTGTATAGGTGCCACATTGAAGGCTTCAGTAAAGCAGAGAAAAGTTTTTATATTCGTTAAATAATTATAGATTTGGAAGTGACTGTGTTGTGTGCCTTTCATAAGTTTGTGTGTTGGAGGATAGCAGTTATAATTGCAGATGTGGGTGGTTATTGAGTGATGTACTGTGTGTCCTCAAAGACACCTTCCCAAGTCACCTGAGTGGGTGTGTTGTTACATGTTGTACAGTTTGTCACATTGTTTACCAGGAAGTTATTATTATACAATCTGGACGGTTTATACAGGGAGGGGGAGTGCAGAGTCATTTAAAATATGTTGAGCCACAACCCCCCTCACTTCATGTGAGGAACAGAATGGAAAACAGAGCTGAACACACATGTGAGAAATAGATAGCTAGGCCTACTGTTAGGTGTGAGTGTCTATCTAATATGATTGATGATATGCTTTTTTGTTAGGATGGAATAAGACTTAGGACCTGCAGTAGGGTTTGTCAGTTTATTTCGGTGCAGCAAAACTTAACAATACTTTCCTTTCTTGCAACGACTGTAAATTGCTCAGGATAAGTGTCTGTTAAATGACGAAGTGTAATGTCTGAGGCATCGGGTGGGTGGAGTTTGCACATTTGAGACCATTCCATTGGTTCTAAAGTGAAATCTCTTGCGAGATGAGTGAAGCACATGAAGTAGTTTCCTCATTCATTGAACAGGTGTTTTCACTGCAGTCATAAGAATGGAATGTAGACAAACAGATGTCTTATGATGCTGTGCGTTTTCAAGAAAAGAAGTGGAGGCAGAGAGAAAGAGGAAGTGTTATACTTTATGAAAGAAAGAGTTAGGCTTAAACAAAGAATGATGTACAGAGGATCTCTGACTTGCCTAAGATGCACATTGACAGACCTCACAGGATTGTCTTCATCTACTAACTACAGTGCTTTCAGAAAGTATTCATACCCCTTGACTTATTACACATTTTGTTCTGTTACAGCCTGAATTCAAAATGGATTAAATCGATTTTTCCCCCTAACCAATCTACACACAATACACCAATAATATGTGTGTGTGTATCTTCACAGTCCCCGCTGTTCCATATGGTGTATTTTAATCTGTTTTTTACATCTGATTCTACTACTTGCATCAGTTACTTGATGTGGAATAGATTTACATGTAGCCATGGCTCCATGTAGTACTGTGCCCCTCCCATAGTCTGTTCTGGACTTGAGGATTGTGAAGAGACCTTTGGCGGCATCAAATCAAATCAAATGCTATTAGTCACATGCACCAAATACAGGTGTAGACCTTACAGTGAAATGCTTATTTACGAGCCCCTAACCAACAATGCAGTTTAAAAGAAATACAGATAAGAATAAGACAAAAGTAACAAGTAATTAAAGAGCAGCAGTAAAAGAACAATAGCAAGACTATATACAGGGGGGTATCGATACAGAGTCAGTGTGCAGGGGCACTGGCTAGTTGAGGTAGTATGTACGTAGTACATGTTGGTAGAGTTATTAAAGTGACTCAGCATGTCTTGTGGGGTATGCATGGGTGTCTGAGCTGTGTGCTTGTAATTTAAACAGACACCTCAGTGCATTCAGCATGTCAGTTCTTCTTACAAAGACAAGTAGTAACGAAGTCAATCTCTCCTCCAATATGAGCCGTGAGAGATTGACATGCATATTATTAATGTTAGCTCTCCGTGTACATTTAAGTACCAGCCGTGCTGCCCTGTTCTTAGCCAATTGCAATTTTTCTAAGTCGCTCCTTGTGTCACCTGACCACACGACTGAACAGTAGTCCAGATGTAACAAAACTAGGGCCTGTAAAACCTGCCTTGTTGATAGTGCTGTTAAAAAAGCAGAGCAACTCTTTATTATTGACAGACTTCTCCCCATCTTAGCTACTGTTGTATCAACATGTTTTGACCATGACAGTTTACAATCCAGGGTTACTCCAAGCAGTTTAGTCACCTCAACTTTCTCAATTTCCACATGATTTATTAGAAGATTTAGTTGAGGTTTAGGGTTTGGACTAACTTATTCCTTGCCACCCATTCTGAAACTAACTGCAGCTCTTTGTTAAGTGTTGCAGTGATTTCACTCGCTGTAGTAGCTGACGTGTATAGTACTGGTGCAACGGACCGTAGTTGATCTGTGATCGGTACGGATCACCCTCCACGGTTCGGCACGCATGTGAACCGCGGATCAATTGCAAAGTTGAACCATCATAGTGTGAAATACAGTTTTACTGCCGCTGTTTTTCGAAGTAATAATTCCCTAAATCTCGATGCAGAGTTGCAGTGAAAAGATAAAGACAAGACAGATGCGTGCTGTGTTTTACTCTGAAGCCTGAAAGTTGATTTGGTCATTTTTTTAAAGCAGTTGTGTGTTCTGTTCACGTCAACGGGGCATGTTGAATCCCAACGAATCAATCCTGGATGCTCGCGTTGCAAAGAAGAAAAAAGAGCGGTGACAGTCATGACTAGCGGAGAAGCTGAAGAACTGGAAAAGCCTCTCGCTTTATTCAAGTCTCATGTATGGGAGCATTTTGGCTTCCCTGTAAAATATGATGACGGAAGAAGGGTGGTGGACAACATCATCACGGTGTGAAGGCATTGTGCCGCAAGAAAGCCGTATGATCATGGAAATTCATCGAGCATGGCCACACATTTAAAGCGTCATCACCCTGGTGTGTCAGTGACGGGAGCCAACTCAGCCAAGAGACAACAACTTCTCACTGCGACATTTAAGCAGCCCTTTGCTGCAGAATCAGACCGGACTAAAGCCATCACCAAATCTATTGAGATGTTTATCGCTGCAGACATGAGACCATATTATGTTGTGGAAAACAGCACTTTTAAAATACGGTGAAAGTGCTTGAGCCACACTACGAAATCGACAAATTATCCAAGGCATCCTCTGTTGCCCTCACCACAGATGGGTGGACCTCCAGGGCAATTGAAAGCTACGTGACTGACTGCTCACTAGACCACAGAGGAGTGGGAGATGCGAAGTCCGGTGCTACAGACACGCCCCCTCTATGAGAGTCACAAAGGCACAAATCTGGCACAGGTACTGCTAGGAGCAGTAGCAGAGTGGAAGCTAGAGAGGCCCAATAGCAGTATCCCAATCACCACAGATAATGCCAAGAACCAAGTAAATGCAGTTATAGAAGATGGACTGGGGCCACAGATAGCTTGCTTTGCACGTGATAAATTTAGCATCCTAAAGCGGAATCTCAGTGAACCAGAAGACCGCCTCCTTGGGAGGATCAGGAAGGTGGTTTCCTTTTTCCACCGAAGCACAACAGCCGCTCACGTGCTTAAGACCAAGCAAGACATGCTACAGCTACCGACCCACAAGCTCATACACAATGTCACAACAAGATGGAACTCCACTTATGACATGTTGGAGAGCTATCTTGAGCAGCAGGCAGCTGTATACTCTGCACTGACAGACAAGACCCTGAAAAAACATAAAGACATTGTCACCTTGTCTGATGATGACGTGAAAGTGGCTGAGGAGGTCCTCCAGGTGCTCAAACCCCTCAAAACGGTTACAACCCTATTGAGCACTGAAACTGCACCGTCTGTGTCCATGATCCTACCTCTGAAAACAAGAACTCTACAATCCATGGCCCCAAGTGAGGAAGACAGCACCATCACTAGAGATGTCAAGGCTGCCATTAGAGAGGACCTGAACCCCAGATACCCCCCTAATGTACAGGACTACCCTCATAGAGCTACTGCACTGGATCCAAGGTTCAAGTCCCTGTCTCACCTAGACCCTGTCCTACGCTGGAAAACATACAGTGATATCACCACTGAGTTTGTGGCCACTGAAGAGGTAAAAAAATAAGAGTGAATTACTTAAATAATAAATATAGTGCAGTCTAATCTTAGTCTAAGCTATTGCTATTAGAATCATCCATTTTTGATTTGGAATAATAATGGCTTTTATTAAATGTTATTGCCACAATTATAGTTCTATAAAATATGAAAATAAGTAATTAGTTAGTTAGTTTAATAGAAGTCATTTTTTCTGCAGGGTCAAGCCACAGAGCCGACAGGAGCAGACTCAGAGGCATCTCCTCCACAAAATAATTAGGCCAGGAGCTTTTCGGGGAAACCTTTATGAGCAAGGACACAGGCAAGACGTTTGCCAACACCATCAAAGAGGAGGTGGCATCCTACAAGGCAGCAAGCAGCATTCCAGTGGATGGTGCTCCAGTGGCATGGTGGAAAAGCAATGAGTGTAAATACCCTCACATTGCCATGATGGCAAGATGCTACCTGGCTGTGCCTGGCACTTCCGCCCCTAGCGAGAGGGTGTTCTCCACGGCAGGGGACATAGTGACTGCAAAGAGGTCTACCCTCTCCCCAGACTATGTAGACATTCTCATCTTTGTGAAAAATAATTTGAAGTTATAAGCTCAGGTCTGCTTTGCTTTCTGTCTTTACTTTTTTTTGATGACGTGGACACAGGCTAGTTTTTCATTCACTATTGTTTAAATGAAGAAGTTATCATGCCTCATATTGTACTTTAATTTAACAATTGAGTATTGAATATTTTATTTAAATATTTTATTTAAACATTGAAGAGTTCCTTGCTTTAAGTAAGAAATGGAAAGCAAAGTTATATTTGTCTCTCTTTTTTTTGTTGGCTTTACTCAAAGCCAGTGGCATGTCATTAGTAAAGATTGAAAAATGTAAGGGGCCTGACAGCTGCCATGGGGAATTCCTGATTCTACCTGGATTATGTTAGAGAGGCTTCCATTAAAGAACACCCTCTGTGTTCTATTAGATAGGTAACGCTTTATCCACAATATAGCTGGGTGTTTAAAGCCATAACTCATACGTTTTTCCATCAGCAGACTATGATTGATAATATCAAAAGCTGCAGTGAAGTCTAACAAAACAACTCCCACAATATTTTTATCAACTTATCAAAAAACGTATACATTTCTCTCAGCCAATCACTGGTCATTTGTGTAAGTGCAGTGCTTGTTGAATGTCCTTCCCTATAAACGTGCTGAAATTCTGTTGTCAATTTATTTACAGTAAAATAGCATTGTATCTGGTCAAACACAATTTTTCCAAAAGTTTACAAAGGGTTGGCTGATTGTTTGGCTATTTGAGCCGGTAAAGGGGGCTTTACTATTCTTGGGTAGCGGAATTACTTTTGTTTCCCTCCAGGCCTGAAGGCACACACTTTCTAGTAGGCTTACATTGAAGATATGGCAAATAGGAGTGGCAATATCGTCCGCTATTATCCTCAATAATTTTTCATCCAAGTTGTCTGACCCCTGTGGCTTGTCATTGTTGACAGACAACAATTGTTTTTTAACCACTTTATGGAATAAAAACTTGCAATAGTTGGCTTTTATAATTTGATCAGTTATACTTGGATGTGTAGTATCATGCATCAGCATTTCATGCCTAAGTTTGCAAATGTGCCAATTAAAAAATCCTGAAATTAATTGGCAATATCAGTGGGTTTTGTAATGAATGAGCCATCTGATTCAATGAATGATGGAGCTGAGTTTGCCTTTTTGCCCAAAATGTAATTTAAGGTGCTCCAAAGCTTTTTTGTAACAATGTGCTCTGAGAGTCGGGAAGCAAGTTCAGGGAGTGAGTGTTTCAATAAAATAAATGGAACATAATACAAAACAAGACCCTCGAACAACACACAGACATGAAACAGAAACAATGACACCTGGGGAAGGAACCAAATGGAGTGACATATATAGGGCAGGTGATCAAGGAAGTGATGGAGTCCAGGTGAGTCTGACGACACGCAGGTGCGCGTAACCATGGTGACAGGTGTGCGCCATAACGAGCAGCCTGGTGACCTAGAGGCCGGAGAGGGAGCAGACGTGACATTTTTACTATAATTTTTTATTTAATTTGTCTTTGTTTCGTAGTATAGTATCTTCTTCTTTTTATTCAGTTTAGTCATATGATTTCTCAATTTGCAGTACATTTGCCAATCAGTTGTGCAACCAGACTTATTTGCCACTCCTTTTGTCTCATCCCTCTCAAACATAAAATTGTTCATCAATCCACAAGGATGTAACAGTTTTTACAATCATTTTCTTAATGGGATTATGTTTAGTAGTAACTGGAATAAGCAATTTCATAAATATGTCAAGTGCAGAATCTGGTTGCTCCTCATTAAACACCACAGACCAACAAATGTTATTTCAATTAACAGCCAGTAAGAAAGTATACCTCTCTGATGATATCACATACATTATCAAGCATTTCACACATGTTATCCAGATACTGACTGTTAGCACTTGGTGGTCTATAGCAGCTTCCCACAATAATGGGCTTAAGGTGAGGCAGATGAATCTGTAACCAAAATACTTCAACAGTATTTAACATGAGATCCTCTCTAAGCTTTACAGGAATGTGGTTCTGAATATAAACAGCAACACCTCCACCATTGGCATTACTGTCTTTCCTGTAGATGTTATAACTATATATTGCTACCACTATATCGTCAAAGGTATTATGTGAGTTTCAGAGATTGCCAGAATATGAATGCCATCTTTTTCTAGCAAATTATTAATTTCATGAACCTTGTTTCTTAAGCTACATATGTTAATGTGAGCTATTTTTAGCACTGTTCTGGGATGCTTGATTGTTTTCATTGCTTTACTGGGAAGTTTAGCAGAAGTAGACATGCTCATGCTATTTATGTTAGTGCAGGATAAGCTGCACACAGTGGACTTCCTACTAGGGCACACCGCCTCAGTGCTAACAGTATAAATCTGGTTCATAGGCACATGATTACGGCATACAATAGCTGTAGGATCCGCAGAGGCATTCAAGGCAGTTAAAGGGCCAAACAGTAAATTATGTTACTTACATTGTGTCTACCAACACCCATGGGATAATGTACATTTGCTAAAGCATTATGAAATCTCAGCAACATAATCATAGGGATTAACTGAGCTGTGCTTGGGTCATTGATAAGTCATTGTCACAGCGCAGCCTTACAATGCTATGAAAGGAGGGTGTTTTCTACTAATCTGTATTGAATTGTTTTAAGAAGGTCATACCAAGGATAATTTTTCTATTTAATTTTGAATTTTAAGACCCCTAAAAGTCTCAAAAAAATCTGATTTTCCTTTCTCATGAAAATGTATTTATTCAATGCCTACAAAGGTGGTTACATTTCTCCATCCCCATCCATCAGCTGTTTACAAAAAAGGGGTTGGTTAACCACTGTTGTTATTTGAATCCCAGATTGCCCTGGTTTTACCTGACTCATATTCATTTATCCTGTTTGGGCTGCAAGCTGAATATTGAAAAAACTGGAAAATGTGTGCACATTTTCAAACGGCCTCCTAAGAAACTTTTTATTTTCCAATATGCATATATTTACTACTGTTGGATAGATAACAGTCTATAGTTTCTAAAAAGGTTTGAATTGTTTCTCTAAGTCGAACAGAAATATTTTTACAGCCATTTTCCCAGCCGAATTGAGATTTCCAAAATGCGATGTGTCTCTTTAAGACCTTCTCTATAAAAGGCCCTTTGACTTGGGACCATAGGGACACGTCACACGCATTCGTCAGGCTGTAATGCGGAAGTGAGAATTGAAAGGAGTCGAATATCTCGTCCATGGACTGAATAACACACCTTCTTGTGAGACCTGCGCAGTTAAAAAAAAATTCCGGGCGCGAAGCATAATTTGGTCTCGGCTTCTGGAACAACGTAGATAACGGTGAATATGATGTCTGACTACGATATTATTTGATACATGTCACAAAATCATCCTAAAGTATGTTTTTTCAATATACTTTAATTATATTATTGCAATTTATTCTGGACTTTAGATGTGATACGACGGAAGAATTTTTTGAAGAAACGCTGTGTAGCGCCGCAATGCTATTGTGCTTGCTAACCAAAGAGGGAAATAATTCGTTCTGGAACCCAACTAAAGACTCTACTGGACATTGGACCCCGTTACAACATTCTGATGGAATATCAACAAAGATAAGACCCAATTTGGGATGCTTTTTCATATATCTGTTGAGCTGTGCTGTGCTAAGTGGGCTAACTGTGCTAGGCTAGCGCTTGACCAATGCTAGTGCTGACTTATGCTAGCTTATGTTGTTAGCTAATATAACGATATATTGTGTTTTCGCTGTAAAACACTTCAAAAATCGGAAATGTTGGCTTTATTCACACGATATCTGTCTTTCATTAGTTATCCACCATATGTTTTTCTGAAATGTTTTATGAGGTGTAATTAGTAGCCGACGTTGGTGTATGTATTTTCTCTGGCTACTCCCGTCTGGATTCAGACTCTAGCTATGTGTTAGCATTTTTGGGTAGCATCAATGTAAAACTGATTTATAGCTAAAATATGCACTTTTTATGAACAAAACATAGATTTATTGTGTAACATGTTATATGACTGTCATCTGAGGTAGTTTTTTCTGGGCTCTTTAGGTTGGTTTTAGTTTATTTCGGTTGGCTTGTGCATGCTACTTGAATCATAATTCATACTTCATAATCATATCCATACGTGTCTGTCCACTTTTGTATTTGGTGGTGAGCTAACATAAATATATGTGGTGTTTTCTCTGTAAAACATTTAAAAAATCGGACATGTTGGCTGGATTGACAAGATGTTTATCTTTCAAATGCTGTATTGGACTTGTTAATGTGTAAAAGTTAAATATTTAAAAAAAATAGATTTTGAATTTCGCGCCCTGCAGCTGTTGTCATTTTCGTCCGATTTCGGGCTTGCAGCCCAAACAGGATATACTCATATTTTACCTGACTCATATAACTCATATTACCAATCTTCCTTAAACATCTTTTGGGAAAAAATGACTAAATATCACTTGTTTTTGCAGAGTTCCCACAGGCCAACAGGAGAAACCAGGGTCAGTAATCCCCAGTGGTAAATCTGCCCAGAGTCATTAAATAGACCATGGCCCTGTTTCAGAAAGCAGGTTTAACAAACTCTGAGTTTTAACCTGAACTCTGGGTTAACTAACTCCAAGCTGTCAAATTCTGAGTTTTCAGTTTCAGAACAGGTGATAACAATTAGTTCAATCAAGTCTGAGTTAAGTTTGCACTGAGTAAAGCCATGCATGAGGAGATAAAAAGCCCTCATCAATGGAACGCAGATAACATGATTCATCATGGCAACAGGAGAAAAAAGAGCTTGAACTTCCTACTTCTCTCCAGTGGAATTAGAAATAGTAATGAATGCGTTTGCAGAATATGAGTATATATTTAAGAAAAAAAGCAATACAGTAGCAGCAGCAAAAGAACGTGAGCTGGCGTGGCAGATAATTGCTGACCGAGTCAATGCGGAAGTATTAACTGAAAA
This sequence comes from Salvelinus fontinalis, assembly GCF_029448725.1. Taxonomy (NCBI): domain Eukaryota; kingdom Metazoa; phylum Chordata; class Actinopteri; order Salmoniformes; family Salmonidae; genus Salvelinus; species Salvelinus fontinalis. The sequence continues at coordinate 14,606,625 of NC_074686.1, forward strand.
AAAAGAACTTTTTATCTTGAGTGTTCCACTTATTCAACATTTATATATTGTGTGTGTGTGTGGGGGGGGTGTGCGTGCGTGCGTGTTTAATATTTATGCAGGTGCAACCCAACAGGCACAAAACGTACTTTGTAGCAGCTGAAGATGAAATAAAAAAATATATACTGCAAACCGGTAAGGTATAATTTCCTTACGGCAATTGTGATGTTATTTAGCCTACCCTGCCTAATTAAACAGCATTCAGTGGCTACATTCAACATGTGATATATTTAAGTAGTTGGTGAAATGTTCTAAGCAAAAAAAATAATTTTTCAGCCATTCCAACACTGCCATGATTTAATATTGTCTATTTGAAAGTAACATCTAAATGCCTTTAGACATACAAGTCTCTACATGTTGTTCTTACTGGACATGTTCAAATTTGACCTCCATTATAGCCAATAGAAAAAAGGCTGAGGGCCGAAAAACAGGTGGGGGTCCACCACCACCACTCAGAGGCTGAAGAGATGTCCCTCAGTCAAAACAGTGGGTGACCTGTTGTTGAAGGCATCTCTGGAGGAAGCTCATCTGACCCAACCACCCCCAGGACACAAGGGCCTACATAAGAGGTTAGTTATTCAAATTAATGATATATGTACATTCATCTTTTTGCCAGTGGTACCTCAGTGACCCAGTGGTACCTCAGTGACCCAGTGTTACCTCAGTGACGCTCCCACCCATCCATCTTAGACACAACTTAGCACACTGATTTTATTGTAGCAGTACAATTCTTTGTAATTGACTGCTGTTACTTTTTCAGATTCTTAGTTGTCCTTCAGACGTCATAATCTATTTTAAGGTGACTCAGAGATATATATATATATATATATATATTTGAACAAATGTGATGTGGCCTGCACACTGTTGTAAAAACAAAATTCAAATTAGGTGGGGCACTTTTCTGGTTAAAGTTCTAATTTAACTGTCTAATCTTCAACTTCTACCAGTTACTGATGGTGTAATCTGTCTGGTGGAGCCTTCTGCCATAACAGACCTCCATGCAGTTGTAAGTACTCTTAATACTCCACCGATTTGTCATAATGGGTTGGAGTAGAACACCAAAATTGTTAATTTTCATTACAGGAGGATGATGAAGACACCTTGTCAACTGCCACAGAGAGGGAAGATACAGAGAGGCCTATTGATGTTTACACCTTAAAAATAACATCTAACAGTTGATGATAGTGTTGTACCATAATAAAACTTGCACCTTCTTTTTCTCTAACAGAGCAATGCTGGAACTTACAATGAGGAAGAGGGTCCATCCAGCTCCACAGCACAACTTACCTCAGTAAGATGTTGTTCAGCATTGGCCCATGACTTACAATGAAACTAACTAGACCTGGCACTGTGAATTTTGTGTTCATATAGCTCCCTGTGAAACAGCTGTACAAGGTGTATTTAGAGAAACAAATTGTAAAATGTAATTTAGAAATTGTCCACAAGGCTGCAGATGCAAAAGATTGCTGAAACATCAGTTAAAGGTGGATGAGGTGCCCACTGGTGGATGATTTTACTTGTTTGAACAACATTTTTTTTTAACTACTGTACTGCATTTGTAATTGCAGGAAATAAAGAATACTTAATAAAAAGAAAGGCATATTGTCTTTATTTGACACTGGGGAGGTGATGGGTCAATCAGAAATTATGGTAGCATATTGTGTCTCTGACTGCTCTTCCATCTCGTGCGTCAGCGGGGTGGTCAGGATCGTTATCAGGATCGTTCACTGGTTGAGTAGGACATTGTTCTCCTCTAGTTGTGGCAAATCACACATGCCACAATAATGTCACATGCCCTTTCTGGGGTGACCCTGAGCCTACGAAGGCACTGGAACCGGGCTTTGAGCATCCCAATGGTCAACTCTACCCTGGCTTGTGTCTTGCAGTGAGCCAAGTTATAAAGTTGCTGCAGGCTGGGCTCAGGATCAGGGTAAAGGGTCAGCAAATAGGGCTGGCAGGTAACCATCGAACTCTCCTATGATAATGCAAAATATTAATTATAATAGGATATATATAAACTCACCACGGGCAAATCTAGCGCTCAGTGTACATTCACGGAAAATTTGCGAGTCATGTACAAACCCAGGCCACTTTGCTTCCACGTTGCTGATGATGTGGGCTGCATCACATATGATCTTCACAATGCAGAACAGTAATTAGCTGCAGTAGCTGTATTGTGAAGTATCTCTCATTTGGAATGCTAAAGGCTACTATTTAGGCCTACATGCACATTAACGCTGTGGAAAGACTTCCTATTCACATAATCGCCTTCATTTACTGAAGGAGCTGTGATAGGAATATGAGTTCCATCTATGCAGCCAATCACGCCTGGAAACCCTAAAATATATCAAATTAACTGATTAGTGCTTCAAGTCTCAAAGCTTCATACTAAATAAAGGAATTATTGCTTAGACTGATACCTGCAATTCTGTGGAATTCTTTGATTCTTGTGGGTCTGTGACTTGGGAACACCACAAACGTGTACAGTAAACGTTTCAGTGCAAGAGTCACATTTCTGACAGCCCGACAGACGTTTGCCTTGAAAATATTTTCTCTACGTCACCGATGTTATACAGAAAACTCCTGTTGGCAAAAAAAGTGCAACACAAAGAGTTTGTTACAAACTGAGAGCATGTTCACGATGTGTCATATGAACGATATGAGGGCTGAGAATATTGTTCAGATGAATGATCGATTGTGCAGAAAAACTGAAAATTTCAAACAGATAATCATCAGGGAATGATAAAACATCCATGAGGGGTCTGATCACTCGTCTCAACTGAGATTTCTGCAGAGTATTTGTGCTTCAATATCAACTGTCTCTTCAAGAAAAGGACACGCCATGTCTGACACCTCCTTCAGTCTGCAGGCTTCAGCTAAAGAGGAGAAACTCAGGGTTAGTTGAAGAAAACCTTCCAGCGAGCAGATTAGCTTCACAGAGTATGTTGCCATAGTAACTGACTCAGAGTTAAGCTGAACTGGCTTTGTGAAACCAAAAATCCAGAGTTTCCTTCAACTCTGAGTTAACTAACTCTGAGTTTTCTCTAATCCCACTCTGAAACAGGGCCCTGGACTCCATATTAAGGGTAGACTGTTTTATCAACGTGGTCTCAGGGCAATTTGGATTATTCTGTATGTAAATCTGTGACACTTCATTCAGTATGATATTATACTACGGTAGGTTACATTATGAATGGAATAGCGATCGTACAATATCATCCGAATTAGAAGACGTAAGGTATCATACGCCTTAGCCGGTCGTACAATAGCACACAAATTGGAAGGCATAATGTATCATACGTCTTGGAGAACATATTATACATATTTTTCGAGACCAGGTTGCTTGTTGCATCATAACAACAAAGGACAAATATGGGGAGAATTTACGTTGGTGGTTAGGTGAACTAATGACAAAGGGTAGGACAATTTACGGGAAAGTTTAGGGGAACTAAAATGACAAAGGGTAGGTTAATTTACGTAGCATGTTAGGTGAATTGGGTTAAGTTTAGAATAAGGGGAAGGGTTAGCTAAAATGCTACCGTTGTCTATGATGTGACTCAAAAATCTTTAGATTGCTAGACGGTCGCGGATTATGCCCACCCATCCTCATCGACCAACCTCCCCACTGGACGCACTATATAATTTCAAGGCGGATAATTGGGTAATATTTGGTTGAGATGTTGATCAATGAGATTGCAACCTATATTCACCCACTCAAAAAGACAGCCAAAAGTTAGTTGAATTTCCAATGTGTTATCACTATGCTTCAACAATCTAAGAGGACATCAAAATTCCAATGGAAAAACAATGTTTGATTTTTAGTTTTGTTGTCACCCAAATATCTAGCACTTCACGTTCAACCATTTCAAAGCACAGCAAAGTTCAAATGGGAATGCGTCAGATATTTAGTTCATTTATACAATAGTTTAATGTGTTATCACTGTGCTTCATCTAATAGCAGAACCAAATTATCTGGATTGCAGTTGAGATTACATTAAAAGTATATGGCCAGGGCCGGACTACCGCATTTGGGATCCTGGGGCACTATTTCTTCTCATAATGTTTTGGGGATGAAATCAGCTAACTTCCAGCATTTCAATACATTTCGCCATGGTGCAGAGAGAAAGATTTGTAGTTTCATAACGCTATTCTACACAATTTGTCATGAGACTAAGAGAAAATGTTGCAGTTTTAAAGCTACATAATTTCCATTTTGCCATGAGGCTGAGAGAAAATGTTACAGTTTTAAAGCAAATTTCCTGCAATTCTACACATTTTGCTATCATATGTTATCTGGGGGTTCACAGACCTCCAGGAGGGCCTTGCGTCATCTACTTTTCTAGGACATCTACGTTGTGCATGACACAAGTAATTTTTTCAACAATGGTTTACAGACAGATTATTTCACTTATAATTCACTGTATCACAATTCCAGTGGGTCAGAAGTTTACATACACTAAGTTGACTGTGCCTTTAAACAGCTTGGAAAATTCCAGAAAATGGTACCTGTGGATATATTTCAAGGCCTACCTTCAAACTCTGTGCCTCTTTGCTTGAAATCATGGGAAAATCAAAATAAATCAGCCAAGATTTCAGAAAAATAATTGTAGACCTCCACAAGTCTGGATCATCATTGGGAGCAATTTCCAAACGCCTGAAGATACCACGTTCATCTGTACAAACAATAGTACGCAAGTATAAACACCATGGGACCACGCAGCCATCATACCCCTCAGGAATCCTAGAGATGAACGTACTTGGTGCGAAAAGTGCAAATCATTCCCAGAATAACAGCAAAGGACCTAGTGAAGATGCTGGAGGAAACCGGTACAAAAGTATCTATATCCACAGTAAAACAATTCCTATATCGACATAACCTGAAAGGCCGCTCAGCAAGGAAGAAGCCACTGCTCCAAAACCCCCATAAAAAAGCCAGAATACAGTTTGCAACTGCACATGGGGACAAAAATCTGACTTTTTGGAGAAATGTCCTCTGATCAGATGAAACAAAAATAGAACTGTTTGGCCATAATGACCATTGTTATGTTTGGAGGGAAAAGGGGGAAGCTTGCAAGCCGAAGAACACCATCTCATGTTGTGGGGGTGCTTTGCTGCAGGAGGGTCTGGTGCACTTCACAAAATAGATGGCATCATGAGGAAAGGAAAATTGTGTGCATAAATTGAAGCAACATCTCAAGACATCAGTCAGGTAGTTAAAGCTTGGTCGCAAATGCGTCTTCCAAATGGACTATGACCCCAAGCATAATTCCAAAGTTGTGGCAAAATGGCTTAAGGACAACAAAGTCAAGGTATTGGAGTGACCATAACAAAGCCCTATAGAACATTTGTGAGCAGAACTGAAAAAGCGTGTGTGAGCAAGGAGGCCTACAAACCTGACTCAGTTACACCAGCTCTGTCAGGAGGAATGGGCCAAAATTCACCCAACTTATTGTGGGAAACTTGTGGAAGGCCACCTGAAACGTTTGACCCAAGTTAAACAATTTAAAGGCAATGCTACCAAATACTAATTGAGTGTATGTAAACTTCTGACCCACTGGGAATGTGATGAAATAAATAAAAGTTGAAATAAATCGTTCTCTCTACTATTATTCTGACATTTCACATTCTTAAAATAAAGTGGTGATCCTAACCAGGGGCGAAAATCTGAGATCAACCTTGGCTGGGACAATTACATTAAATTTTCTCAAGAGCAATTCCTGAGGGTGACACCAAAAGTAGTGCTGTAACACATAGCATACGTTGTTAAATGTATATTGAGGAACCATAATTCCTACAACTGGATAATTGATAGGTACAGTAGTTAACTGAAGGGTTTTCCCAACTTGTTCAAATGTTTAAAACATTATAATTCTACTACTAATAATAGTTATAGCAGTGCTCCTTACCAGTCCAGTATGTATGCAGGTATTCGTACTTACAACCAGCAATATCAAGAAAGGTCAGTAGGTGACAATGGTACTGTACACTGTATGGGTGTAGTTTTCATAAATACAATGAACATGGTGTGATCACATCTAAAAGAATCTCCATTGAGAACCATCACAAAGTTGGTCTCCGTATTGAATTGACCTTTTAATTTGACTTTTTCTGATACATTTATATAGTCATTAAATATGTGCACCTGGCCTGAGTCTACAATATCTTTGCAAGAACAAAAAGCTTAAAATAAGTACAGTTCTAAAAGCAAAATAACTACTTCAATGAAAAACCCAAATAAATCAAACAAAATATCCTTCAGTGTCTCAACTCTTCAAACAGCAGCTATGGACAAGTATGTCGCACAAAGTATGCCATTTTAAATAAAATAACATGAAATAAATAATTTGTAAGTGTACTGAAAACTACTAAACAAAAGAACAACTATCAATTACACCATGGGTTCTCAAACAGGGATCCATGGACTAATTGCAAGGGGTCCGTGAAATAAAAAAGTGTAATGAATGTAGTCAGTACCACAAGGTTTCCAGTAAGTTTACATATAATATAGAGGGGGTGGAGGTCCCTGAGGACCGCTCAAAACCTTGCCTGCCTTGCCTCAAAATATGCAGGGGTTCCAGTACCCCAAAAAGGTTGAGAACCACTGCTATACACACTACTGAACAAAAGAACCGAGCATATGTTTGCGGGTTTCCTCAACAACACATCAGTTGGCACTTTCGCAATGCCCTCGCCTGTTGTCTCCGACACCCTGTATAGCCCAATAAACTCCTTGTGAGGGACATGGTCATGGTCAACATAACGCAGACAGACATTCTCCTGTTCAGCACTAGAGACATCTTGAGTACCATCAACAATTAATGAAAATTGTACAATCGGAAGAGACCTAATCTCAGCTGCAATGCCTCGAATGACTATTGGCCATGATGTTCAGAATTTCATTCTGTGCTTTTGGGCCTGTGTACATTGTGGTACGCTCTGTTAACCACTTCAGTAAAATGGGATCATCCTCTTCTGCCCTAAGTTTCAAAATCTGGTATAAATTCCCACTGTCATCCGGCTTGTCCCTGTCTTACTACATGCCGCACCGAACTAACAATTTTCATCAAGCAATGCCTTGCGTCATCCTGCAGTTTACCCCACGCGCTGGACATAACTGGACACTGATTGGATTTAGCTGGTGTGCTGTTACAATTACAAAGTGGCGGTGGGTTTGGCAATTTTGATGTGCTGTGAATTTTTCAATGCCTTTTCTCCAGTTCCTAAATCCTGCACTAATGAAGGCAGCATCAGCTCTTTGGCCAAAAGATGGCTGGCTTGAAAACCCTTGGCTACAGTGAAAACACAACACTCCTTTTATTGATGGATTATAATGTAGCCAGGGGAAATCGCGAAACCATCTCTCTTGAAACGTCAACACTCTGTTGGCAAGAGTTTGCGGTTCTATAAATTGTGGGTGTGGCTGATATGGTTTTGTGCCATCACTGTGGTAACTGGACAATGCTGTGCCACTGTCACCTATACTGGTGCTGCTGGCAACAAGGGTGACACTTGGTCCTGCCGTGGCTGTGACACTGTCCTCTGAAGTCTCTCTCCCTGGCTCTTTCCCTTTCACCACCCTAACTGACTCAGTCTGTCTCCTAGAAAATAAATAAGGTGTTTGCCGTACTCCTAACTACCGGTACCCAAAACTACACAATTAATCACAACAGCAATACCATTGCCGTAAACAAATCTTAGTTTAGTCACCAGTTTAAGTTGAGAGTGGGGGTATCCATGGCATTTTCCAATTATGTCCCTATTTTACAAGTCAAAAAAATTGAGAACCTTTCATAATGTTGCCAAACAAAGACTCAACAAACTTACCTGAGACTCCCTGTCTGCCAATCTGTCCCTGCATATCTGTCCCCAACTCTGCTGTCTGTGTGCCATCTGTTGTCTGCTCTGCCTAATGACATCACTGTGAAACATTTCCATTAGCATTTCACTTCTTTCTTATGAACATTTTATCAACTAGTCTTTGAGATATTAGGATACTAGAGTTCTTACTATGCGTTTTGGTGTACTGACAAATACTCGGATGTCCGTCTTCTTACTTTTTTCTGCCATTTTTCTACCTGGCTGGCTGGCCTAGCTGCACACACACACATTTACACAACACATACTGCAACCTTTTGTAATTTAAATAGTTTGTTTCATATTGGCTGGCTTCCAACAATAGCTGAATTTGTAAAGCTAGCGAGCACCAATTCCGTTTCTGTGTGTTTGCTATAATCTTTGCTACCTGGTTAAATAAAGGTGAAATAAAATAAAATAAAAAAAGTTCACTAGCGACAATTTATCTTTTGCAACGAGACCATTATATATATTTAAGACAATGGTAGAAGAGAGTGTAGTTCTGTTCTGTTCAGTTTGGACTTCAGTTTATTGCTAACCTTATCACAGGGACGTCGAAGCACTACAGCTGCATGCTGATCTTGGAATAAACTGACGATAGCAAAGATTCCATCTTTGACGACGCCACATAAATGGAATAGGTACTAGCTAGCTTGATAGTTAATGTTTGCTTTAGTTTGCGCGCTAGCTCTGCAAATTCCCCTAGTGTGTGAACCCTGCCAACATAAAAATAAATAAATAACATTGCTATGGACCTGCTATGGATTGACTGAATTGACCTCACGTCAGTTACGTACATGTCCCTTTCAGACAGTAGATACGAACTCTCTATTACCTTGCCAGCTAAAGAACTGGCAGTGGATCAAACCATTGTGAGGCAAAGGGCGGGGGGGGTCGCAATCTTTTGAAATTTAAATGCGCTATTAAGTGTCTATAATCAGCACAAGTGCTTTCATTGCGTATTATTAATATTATTGAAATTACATAGTTATGTTTACAGTGATATATTGGGGGGGACAAATCATATTTTTCCCAAGATGGGGGGGTCGTGTCCCCCCCGTCCCCCCTGGGATTTCCGCCTATGATCCTAACTGACCTAAGACAGGGAATTTTTACTTGGATTAAATGTCAAGAATTGTGAAAAACTGAGTTTAAATGTATTTGGCTAAGGTGTATGTAACCTTCCGACTTCAACTGTATACAGTACCAGTCAAAAGTTTGGACACATCTACTCATTCAAAGGTTTTTCTTTATTTTACTATTACATTTTGGTCATACAGCACTCTTATCAAGAGCGACTTACGGTCAGTGCATTCAACTAAGGTAGATAAACAGCAACACATTACAGTCATAGCAAGAACAAAACTTTTCTGTAACTGTTACTGAGCATTTTATTGTAGTTGAAGTGGTGTGTTGGTCTATTGTATAGGTTGGACTACTTTCAACATCATCGCTGACAGTTTTAACGTGTTTGCAAAAGCTAAAATAAGTGCATGTGACAGATGGAACAATAATATATATTCTACAGTATGGGGAAATCTTCAGTTGGCTCCTCTTTCCTATATTAAGATAAAAATATATTATTGTGATATGATGCTTACTTCATTGAGAATGTATGTGCAGTTCAACTATGGCCATAGAATCAATGACCAAAAAGACGTAAAACAAACCTTACTCCAACGTCTGGAACATACGTCTTTTAGACATCTTTTTAAATTGATTTTGCTTACTGGGATATGTCATGGAGGTGCTCAGAATACGTATAGTGTGTTTCATATGACTGAGGGCAGGCTGATTCTACTCTCACAAATAATTAGAACTATTACAACAACAAACATAACTTCTCTCTTTATTTTCTCCATGAATTGTTTGTTTCGGTGGGTTGAGTGCTATGTCATCACTTTAGTGAGGAAAGAGCTGAGGAGGTTCAAGAGGATTCTGAGTCCAGATCTCCCAGAATGCTTTGAGACTCAGAGAGATGATAATGGAGCATTTCGCTACACCCGCAATAACATCTGCTAAACAGGTGTATGTGACCAATCACATTTGATTTGGATGCTGAAGGTGAGAAGCAGGAGAGCAGTGCCAGAGAGGGGGCGCTGAAGCTGAGAAGCAGGAGAACAGTGCCAGAGAGGGGGTGCTGAAGGTGAGAAGCAGGAGAACAGTGCCAGAGAGGGGGCGCTGAAGGTGAGAAGCAGGAGAGCAGTGCCAGAGAGGGGGTGCTGAAGGTGAGAAGCAGGAGAACAGTGCCAGAGAGGGGGCGCTGAAGCTGAGAAGCAGGAGAACAGTGCCAGAGAGGGGGTGCTGAAGGTGAGAAGCAGGAGAGCAGTGCCAGAGAGGGGGCGCTGAAGCTGAGAAGCAGGAGAACAGTGCCAGAGAGGGGGTGCTGAAGGTGAGAAGCAGGAGAACAGTGCCAGAGAGGGGACGCTGAAGGTGAGAAGCAGGAGAGCAGTGCCAGAGAGGGGGCGCTGAAGGTGAGAAGCAGGAGAGCAGTGCCAGAGAGGGGGCGCTGAAGCTGAGAAGCAGGAGAGCAGTGCCAGAGAGGGGGCGCTGAAGGTGAGAAGCAGGAGAGCAGTGCCAGAGAGGGGGTGCTGAAGGTGAGAAGCAGGAGAGCAGTGCCAGAGAGGGGACGCTGAAGGTGAGAAGCAGGAGAGCAGTGCCAGAGAGGGGGCGCTGAAGGTGAGAAGCAGGAGAGCAGTGCCAGAGAGGGGACGCTGAAGGTGAGAAGCAGGAGAGCAGTGCCAGAGAGGGGGCGCTGAAGGTGAGAAGCAGGAGAGCAGTGCCAGAGAGGGGGCGCTGAAGGTGAGAAGCACGTGCTACGTGTTCCAACGTAAACTCAAATCCAATCTGAAGAAGAAGTTTCAGTGTGTGTTTGAGGGAATAGCTGAGCAAGAAAACACTTCTCAATAAGATCCACACGGAGCTATACATCACAGAGGGTGGAAGTAGAGAGATCAATCATGAACATGAGGTGAGACAGACCGAGACAGCATCCAGGAGACAAGAAACTCAAGACAGACCAATCAAATGTAACATCTTCAAACCTTAACCTGGACAAGACCAACCTATCCAAATTGTGCTGACAAAGGGAGTTGCTGGCATTGGAAAAACAGTCTCTGTGCAGAAGTTAATTCTGGAATGGGCTGAAGAAAAGGCCAATTTATATTTACTCTCCCTTTTCGGGAGCTGAATTTGAATCAAGGAAAAGAGTACAGCGTGATTGAACTTCTTAATTACTTCTCTACAGAAACCAAAGAATCAAGAATCTCCAACTATGACAAGTACAAAGTTCTGTTTGTCTTTGATGGTCTGGATGAGTTCCGACTTCCTCTAGACTTCAAGAACAATGACAGCTGATGTGATGTCACAAAGTCAACCTCAGTGGGCATGTTGCTGACAAAATTCATCAAGGGGAATCTGCTTCTCTCTGCTCTCGTCTGGATAACCTCCTGACCTGCAGCAGCCAATCAGATCCCTTCTGAATGTGTTGACAAGGTGAAAGAGGTACGAGGGTTCAATGACCCACAGAAAGAAGAGTACTATGGGAAAATAATCAATGATGAGAACCTGGCCAAAAGAATCATAACACACATAAAGACGTCAAAGAGTCTCCACATCATGTGCCACATACCAGTGTTCTGTTGGATTTCAGCTACTGTTCTAGAGAGACTGTTGAGTGAAGCAGAGTGGAGAGATGTCCAAGACTGACTCAAATGTTCACTCACTTTATGGTATTTCAGACCCAACAGAGGAATCAGAAGTACCTTAGAACCTCTAAAGTTCTACACAAGGATGAAGAGATGATTATGTAACTTGGAAAACTGGCCTTCAAACAGCTAGAAAAAGTCCATCTGATCTTCTATGAGGATGAGAAGCTTCAGTGTACTCAGGAGTGTGTACACAGACCTTCAGAAAAGAATGTAGGCTGATCCAGGGTAAGGTGTGCTGCTTTGTTCATCTGAGCATTCAGGACTTTCTGGCTGCTTTATATGTTTTTCACATTCAACAACAGTGGAAAAAATTGACTCATCAAAAATACATCCTGGAAATTTACTTCATCATCCAGCCACAAATTAATTATCAACTTACACAAGAGAGCTGTGGACAACGCCTTACAGAGTGAGAATGGACACCTGAACATGTTCCTCCGCTTCCTTCTGGACCTCTCACTGGAGTCCAACCAGACTCTTCTAGGAAGTTTATGGACTCAGAAAGGAAACAGCTCACAGACCAATGAGGAAATAGTTGAGCACATCAAGGAGATATCAGAGAGAATCCCTCTCCCAAGAGGTGCATCATTCTCTAGTGGAGGAGATCCAAAGCTTCCTGAGCTCAGGAAGTCTCTCAGAATTCAAACTCTCCCCTGCACAGTGGTCAGCTCCAGTCTTTGTTTTACTGACTTCAGAAAAGTTGTATTTGACCTGAAGAAATACTCCAGATCAGAGGAAGAATTTCTGAGGCTGCTGCCAGTGGTCAAAGGCTCCAGAACAGCTCTGTGAGTACTTAGTATTAGATCACAATAACAACAAATCCCCATAATCAATCATATTATGCTTGATTTATACAAATATGGATTTGGTGACAAGTAAGTAACTTTCAACTGTTTTGCAATCTTATTTTTTGTTTAGGCTGAATCAATGTAAACTCACAAGGAGAAGGTTTGGCCTCAGCTCTTAACTCAAACTCCTGACACCTAAGAGAACTGGAACTGAGTGACAACGACCTGCAGGATTCAGGACTGGGGAGTCCACACTGTAAACTAGAGACACTGAAGGGAGAAATACTATAATGTTGTTATAATGAACTTATAAAGTGTACTACAGTTGAAGTCGGAAGTTTACATACACTTAGGTTGGAGTCATTAAAACTTGTTTTTCAACCGCTTTTGGATATACAGATATTCCCTCTCCTCTATGTTGTGTAAGTCCCACTCTAACCACTAGAGATCAGCATATACCTGTTAAAATGTAAACACTGATATTCTCCTTATTGGTCTAATGATCACGTCCTTTTCCCGCTCTCTGTATCCTGTTAACTTACAATAAATATGATTGATTATTGTACAGCGTGTGTTGATGTCTTTCTTGGCATAGTAGGCCTACTCAGCCAGTCCCAACCTGGGTTGGGACACAATTTTACAATTGTGTTCAGGAGGAAAATTTTGTATTGTCTGTTAAAGTCTTACTGGTCAAGTTAGATAACTGGGGTTGAAGTGCGTTGGAGATAGTAGTGCCGTCAGGGGCCAAGTTCTCAACCCTGCCACGCCCTTCCAGCACCCAGATTGGAGCCCACCTTAGGCTCGTTGGCTTGTCAAGGCAGTGATTGGCTGGGCAATATGCCCTGCAGTTCTTTGATTGGCTGCTGCCCCAACACAGGGGGAGTGAAGTGGAGAGAGGACGTATGTCCATGCATTTATTAACGAAGCCGGTGACTGATGTGGTATACTCCTCAATGCCATCGGATGAATCCCAGAACGTATTCTAGTCTGTATTAGCGAAACAGTCCTGTAGCTTAGCATCCACTTCATCGGACCACTTCCGTATTGAGCGCGTCACTGGTACTATCTGTTTGAAAGTTTACTTGTAAGCAGGAATCAGGAGGATAGAGTTATGGTCAGATCAGTCAAATGGAGGGCGAGTGAGAGCTTTGTACACGTCTCTGTGTGGAGTAAAGGTGATTTCAGTCTTCCTGCATTAAAGTCCTCAGCCACTAGGAGTGCCACCTCTTGATGAGCATTTTCTTGTTCGCTTACGGCCTTATACAGCTCGTTGAGTGCAGTCTTAGTGCCAGTATCGGTTTGTGGTGGTAAATAGACAGCTACGAAGAATATAGAATGGCATACTATGGTAAATAGTATGGTCTACAGCTTATCATGATGTACTCCAAAACCTTGAGACTTTCTTCGTATTAGAGATCGTGCCCCAGATGTTGTTAATAAAGTCACACAGACCCCTCCCCCCTGATCTTACCGGAGGCTGCTGTTCGGCCTTCCCGATGCACGGAAAACCCAGCTAACTGTATATTATCCATTTCCTTGTTCAGCCACTACTCGGTGAAACACAGGATATTACAGTACATGCACACGCACGCACGCACGCTCACACACACACACACACACACACACACACACACACACACACACACACACACACACACACACACACACACACACACACACACACACACACACACACACACACACACACACACACACAGACACACACTGGAGAGCTCTCTTCTAGTGTTACCACTTTGTGATAGGGCAGCACTAGATAGGTAAGGTCGCCCGGGTCTGATTCAGCTCTGGACGCTTGTCTTCAGAACAACGGCACACACACACACAACACAGCAGGTCCTGCTACTCTCCTTGGCGTCGCATGTCTGATGTTGTCACAGTGGCGTGGACTATCCCTAGGATAGTCCACCCCTCTCTCCACTGGGATTCTCTGCCTCTAACCCTATTACAGGGGCTGAGTCACTGGCTTACTGGTGCTCTTCCATGCCGTCCCTAGGAGGGGTGCATCACTTGAGTGGGTTGAATCGCTGACGTGGTCTTCCTGTCTTGGTTGGCTGGTAAGTTGGTGGTTGAAGATATCCCTCTAGTGGTGTAGGGGCTGTGCTTTGGCAAAGTGGGTGGGGTTATATCTTGCCTGTTTGGTCCTTTATGCTGCAGTAGTTTATGTGTCGGGGGGCTAGGATCAGTCTGTTATATCTGGAGTATTTTTCTGTCATATCCGGTGTCCTGTGTGAATTTAAGTGTGCTCTCTCTAATTCTCTCTTTCTCTCTTTCTTTCTTTCTCTCTCTCAGAGGACCTGAGCCCTAGGACCATGCCTCAGGACTACCTGGCATGATGACTCCTTGCTGTCCCCAGTCCACCTGGCCGTGCTGCTGCTCCAGTTTCAACTGTTCTGCCTGCGGCTATGGAACCCTGACCTGTTCACCGGATATGCTACCTGTCCCAGACCTGCTGTTTGCAACTCTCTAGAGACAGCAGGAACAGTAGAGATACTCTTAATGATCGGCTATGAAAAGCCAACTGACATTTACTCCTGAGGTGCTGACTTGCTGCACCCTCGACAACTACTGTGATTATTATTATTTGACCATGCTGGTCATTTATGAACATTTGAACATCTTGGCCATGTTCTGTTATAATCTCCACCCGGCACAGCCAGAAGAGGACTGGCCACCCCTCATAGCCTGGTTCCTCTCTAGGTTTCTTCCTAGGTTTTGGCCTTTCTAGGGAGTTTTTCCTAGCCACTGTGCTTCTACACCTGCATTGCTTGCTGTTTGGGGTTTTAAGCTGGGTTTCTGTACAGCACTTTGATATATCAGCTGATGTAAGAAGGGCTATATAAATAAATTTGATTTGATAAATAGTGACGCTGCTCCTTAGTCAGCGAGAGAGCCCTTGGCTGAGTTTGATGCCGTGGTCCCTGTCAACACACTCACACGCTGGATACGGTGTTGTCTGATGTAAGCAAACAGCGTAATGAGCTATTGAACATCATTGATGTAGTTAGAGTAGCTGTAGATCTGTTTGAGAGGTCACAGGTCTCAGCTGGGTGTGTGTCTGTGCGTGTAGGTTAAGGACCCATGGACATGCAGTCTGTCAAGAAGCCTAATGTCTCTTACCTTGGTTAGTTACTGTAACTAACCAAGGTTAGTGTTGCCCCTGGTTACAGTGTGTCTGTAGTAGCAGATAGTAACAGATCAACAGGGTTAACTAAGTACTCTGGTTACTGTGTTACCCCTGTCTGTAGTAGCAGATAGTGACAGATCAACAGGGTTAACTAACTACTCTGGTTACTGTGTTACCCCTGTCTGTAGTAGCAGATAGGGAGACAAGTCTGTGAATAGGGTTAGCTAAGTGAGATTTCAGAGGACCATTTTTAAGGAGCACTTTGATTTAATGCTCAATTAGCATGCACACACGCACACACACTGGCGTGTGAGATCAATATCTTGTTCTCCCACAGACAATAGTCCCCTTAGCAGAGAGCACGTATCCTTTAATTCAATATCAGAATGGATGCCTGACATCTATGTGTGTGTGTGTGTGTGTGTGTGTGTGTGTGTGTGTCTCTGGAACTGGTTATGAAATCTACAACACCATCTAACATTTCCAGAGTTTTATGTGTGTTTGATAGAAGCCTAAAGAAACATATTGTCACTCCATAGATAATGATTGTTTTCCTGATATACAAGCATGAATATACAGCAGGGTTAGCCAACCCACATCCTTGAGACCTTCTTGGTGTTCAGTCTCCAGGATCTTGATTAACTTAATTATGTGTGTTAGAGCAGGGCTGGAGCAAAAGCCTGCAAACCCAGTAGCTCTCCAGGAGGATGGTTGGCCACCACTGATATTCAGTTTGCATCGTTGGTTGCATATATAATATTTAAAGCATTCCATATTCTGCTCTACATCAGATAGCTATAGCATTTTTCCTTCAAACACAGTATACCTGCATTCATATAGCCAGAGAGAGAGAGAGAGAGAGAGATTACAAATTGATTGCATGCTTCTTTTGTGCTCATTAGTTTGAAGCGGCTGGCCCCCCAGTCTGTGAGGTCAGAGGTCATGTGACTGTCTGTTAGGACTATCAGAACTAGTAACAACTTGTCCAAGAAGAGCGTTCATTTCAGTTTTCCTTTGGGAAACAACTTCTTCCATCTGTGCTGAAGTTCTCCACACACAACTGTGTAATAGTGCTGCTCAGCTCTGTTGGATGATATCACCCCATGGTCAGCGGAACGAGGTGTGTCTGTTATCAGGGCAACAAGGTGTGTCCATTGTTAGGGCAACAAGGTGTGTCCGTTGTCAGGGCAACAAGGTGTGTCCGTTGTCAGGGCAACAAGGTGTGTCCATTGTCAGGGCAACAAGGTGTATCCGTTGTCAGGGCAACAAGGTGTGTCTGTTGTCAGGGCAACAAGGTGTGTCTGTTGTCAGGGCAACAAGGTGTGTCTGTTGTCAGGGCAACAAGGTGTGTCTGTTGTCAGGGCAACAAGGTGTGTCTGTTGTCAGGGCAACAATGTGTGTCTGTTGTCAAAGAGAGGTGGTGTTGCTGTTGTAGGAGATCTGGGGAATCCCGTTGCTGGAGTTGTCCAGGATCTCCTGTTAGAAACACACTCATGCATGCACGCATGAAAGCACACACACACACACACACAAATTAGGAGAAATCAGTAGCAATGTGTGAGCACACATGCATGCGAGTGTGTGTTTGTTTCTTACAAAAGATCCGTGTGTGTATGGTTCCTTCTCAGCCATCTCATGTGAGTGGTGCAGTGAGTGTTCTCTCTCCAGAAACATCCTCTGTTGTTCTGAACTGGCCAGACGACAGGTCAACCAGGTAGAGAGAGTACAGGAAGAGATACCTACAGGAGAGAGGGAGAAGGGGGAGAGAGACCTACTGAATTGAATGGTGCCAGAACTTAGTTGAATGTTACTGTACCACAGTTCATATTTTATAGCGGGTATTCAATAATAATCCTTCACATACAGACAAAGATA
>NC_074686.1:14624534-14677034 GCF_029448725.1 Salvelinus fontinalis
AGAAAGTTAAGCAAAGTTGCTATTCCTCAAAAAGGTTATTGGAAACGTTATTGCGCTATTTATTATGTTTCTCCTAAAGCAAAAAGTAAAGAAGAAATTTGAATCTTGAAAATAAAGTTATTGGAATTGTCCTTAATTCCAAGATAGCTAAACCCTTGTCTTAAACCCAGGGCAGTGAGAGAATAAGCTCATGAAAGCAAAGGAAAGTTTCAGTATTGATTATTTTAAACCCAAGAGCATGTTTCAGAACAGTAATCTAAGTACGAAATATGCTAACATGATTGCCATTGGTAGCTAGTTAGCTAGCTAAATTGGTTGCCTAGCAACACACATTGTAACTAGATTAATAAGATATTTGAAAGGTTTTTAAGAAAATGATAAAATCTTAAGATATTGTTGAGAGATTGCACTTATGAACTATCTTATGAACTTGTTTTTTTTCTTTCTTAAAAATCTTTAGTTTTTGCGTAAGAAGTGTTTTGTGAATCTGGGCCCAGGTCTGGGATGGTGGGCTGCCTCTCTGGTCTGGTAGAGGTGGTGGTTTGGTGTGGGGTAGTAGGCTGGGCCTGGTTCAGTCTGGCTACGCTGATGGAGGTGGTGATGCTCTAGTGGTAGGTGGAGCCTGTGGATACATGTTTACCATCAGAAACCTGTTTCTCCTTTTCACTGTCCTCAAAAAGGACACTTTCTTTGTTGTATAGCTGAAATGCCTACTTACAGCCGTATGCCAGGCAGTAGTATGTTCTGTGTAAAATAACAGGTTTGTAACAGTCCTGTTGTGTGAGCAGTTGGCAAAATAAGTTTCCGGGTTCTCCCTCTGAAATCTGTGTTTAAAATTGATTCTTCCCTTCTCTGATTTCTGCTGGAAATTCAAAAAAAGAGTGGGGTTCTCAGTCTCTGCTGCTGGTGCTGCTGGCGTTGCTTCAGTGGCCATGTTGCTATAGTTTCCACCAGTAAAGAGTTGGAGCTAGCCAGTAAGCTAACTAAAATTAATTTAGCTAGCTAGCATGATTAAGATCGCTCTCACACTGTAAATCTTTTCATCCTGTGTTGATCTTCAGTTGTACACTTTGATTACCTATATTTTGTGGTTAATTTAATCTTGTTAATTTCACTCTTAACAACCTAAAAGTTGTAGAAAGTCAGGAGCTGTTCATCTGCATGACTGTCTCCCCCCCCCCCCTCTCTCTCTCTTTTGCAGAGCATGCTGGGAGTTTTTGGGAGTTTGAGTGTTTGGTGTGGAGGGCTCTGTCCTAACTAACTTTCTTGATTCTGTCCTTGGTCTTTTCTTTCAATTTCATTTCTATGGTGGAGGGTTAATGCACTATTTGTTTTAGCAGTATCCACAGGTTTTTTCAAAGTTTAGGGTGGAAGAGGACAGAGTTAGTTTCCTGGGGTTTGGAAGGTGTGGTGTGCACGATGGCTTCTCAGCCGGGCGCGGAGGAGACGCTGTCGATACAGCATGGATTCAGGTGTGTTCCTGAGAATGGAGTTAAAGTGGAGGAGGTTCTGCTTGCAGTCGGTGAACAAGTAGGAGTTGAATTTATACATTCCGCTTCTAGAATGAACAAAGCTGTGGTTGTGTTCATGAAAAGAGCAAATTTGGTTGGTAGGCTAATTGCTAGTGGAATAATTGTAAGGGGTGTGTTGGTGCCAATTTCACCTCTTTCTACCCCTTTGACAAGGGTGGTAGTTGCAAATTTGCCTCTGTTTATTACGGATGATCAAATCAGTTGTTTTGGTAAGTTTGCTAGCGGTTTTCGTGTACTGTCGGCAGGTTTTCAGGCAGATGCCGTTAAGCACGTTGTTTCGTTCCGGAGGCAAGTGTTTATGTTTCTGAATAAAAATGAGCAACATCTAAATGCGCATTTTAAAGTGAGGCATGGGGAGGGGCTCTACGCAGGGTTTGCCAGCACAGATAGTCTACGGTGTTTTGAGTGTGGGGATTTGGGGCATAAGAGCTTTGCGTGCCCACATAAAGACCATAAACAAGGTGAGGGCACAAGTGCCAGTAGGGGAAATCGAGGTCAACGTGCAGGGGGCAATGAGATGCAGACAGCAGAGGCTGGGCCTAGTCATGCCAGGGATGGTGGTGTAGATGAGGCTGGGCCTAGTCATGCAAGAGATGGTGGTGTAGATGAAGCTGGGCCTAGTCAGGCTAGAGACAGTGGGGTAGCTAAAGCTGGGTCTAGTCAGGCTAGAGATAGTGGGGTAGATGAAGCTGGGTCTAGTCATGCAATGGATGGTGGTGTAGCTGAGGCTGGGTCTAGTCATGCAATGGATGGTGGTGTAGATGAGGCTGGGTCTAGTCATGTTATGGATGGTGGTGTAGCTGAGTCTGGGTCTTGTCATGCTATGGATGGTGGTGTAGCTGAGGCTGGGTCTAGTCATGCTATGGATGGTGGTGTAGATGAGGCAGGATGTAGTCATGTTATGGATGGTGGTGTAGCTGAGCCTGGGTCTAGTCATGCTATGGATGGTGTTGTAGCTGAGGCTGGGTCTAGTCATGTTATGGATGGTGGTGTAGATGAGGCAGGATGTAGTCATGTTATGGATGGTGGTGTAGCTGAGCCTGGGTCTAGTCATGCTATGGATGGTGTTGTAGCTGAGGCTGGGTCTTGTCATGCCAGGGATGGTGGTGTAGATGAGGCTGGGCCTAGTCAGGCTAGAGATGGTGGTGTAGATGAGGCTGGACCTAGTCATGCTATGGATGGTGGTGTAGATGAGGCTGGACCTAGTCAGACTAGAGATGATGGGGTAGAGGAGGCTGGACCTAGTCATGCTATGGAGGGTGGTGTAGATGAGGCTGGGTCTAGTCAGGTTATGCTAGTAGATGAGGAGAGTATAGTGGGGAAGTGTAAGAGACTAGGGGGGAGGAGGGTGTCAAGCGGAAAAGGAAAAAGGGTGTGGTCAAAGGCACCATGGAACCTTTACCTGGTGCTGGGGGGGGAGGCCATGACCAGAGAGGGAGGGCAGGTGGTCAGGATGGGAGATGGAGATGAGGAGGAAAGTGAGTCTGAGGAAGAGGACGATGAGGTGTTATTTTTTCAGACTCCTCTTCAATGGGTCCGGAGCTGACAGCCAGTCAAGCAGAAGGGTCAAAGTACACGTTGAGGGAACTGACAAGGCTCCTGAATGAAACCAATCTTGAGGCTTTTTTTCTGATCTGAGAAAGTTTGTAAGATCAGCACAACATGCTATGAAAAATGAGGGTCATGGTGTCCTCTCACCCTGGAAATGGTTTAGGTTGAGGAAGTGGGTCACAACAGTGTGTAAAGGTCTACCTTCAGACACTGTTAAGATGTATAGTTTCTTTCTGGCACTGGGCTTTTTGAGCTTTGCTATTGGTCTCTTTCTTTGCTGGCTTTTCTCCCACTTCTTATGGAGACTCTTCGGGAAGGCTCACTCAATATAAAGGGTGCCAGAGATGTGGCAAAGAGGAGTCGGTTGGGTGAATATGTAAAACAAAAAAAGTACAGGCGTTGTTTCTGCCAGAGACGCATAGTGATGTGGTGAATGAAGTCGATTGGGGGCTCTGGTGGAAAGGGGAATGTGTGTTGAGCCGTGGAACAAATTTTAGTGCATGGGGTGGCAGTCCTTTTTGTACCGCGTCGTTCTGTAAGAATTTGCTCCTCAAAGGAGGTGTGTAGGGGTAGGCTGCTTGTTGTAAAAGCAGAAATGAACAACATGGGTTTTGTCTTTATAAATGTGTATGCGCCTAACACAGGGAGAGAGAGGGGGGTTCTATTTGGGTGTCTTAGACAGGAACTCTCACAGGTAGCGCCTGAGGAGACGCTGGTGGTCGGCGTGGACTGGAACTGTACAACCTTTTGGGAAAGGTGGGGCAGCGAAGAAAGGAGTATGAGTCTCTGAGTCATTGGCTTTTCTGTCAACAGTATACCGCTCTCTCATCCTCAGAGGCTAGGAGAGTATTGAGGGAACTAGAGCGTTGTATTAGTGAGATGGAGGTAGAGATGGTGGGGCAAGGCAATGTAGGCCTCTAGGATAATTTAGCTGAATTACGTAGGGACCTGGGTAGTTTTTTCCAGGTTAACCTCTAGCGTCCCACCTCGACAACAGCCAGTGAAATTGCAGGCCACCAAATTCAAAACAACAGAAATCCTATAATTAAAATTCCTCAAACATACAAGTATTATACACCATTTTAAAGATAAACTTCTTGTAAATCCAACCACAGTGTCCGATTTCGAAAGGCTTTACAGCGAAAGCACACTTTGCGATTATGTTAGGTGCGCCTAGCCACAGAAAAACATACAGCCATTTTCCAGCCAAGGAGAGGTGTCACAAAAGTCAGAAATAGCATTAAAATTAATCACTTTTGATGATCTCACCTTTGATGATCTTCATCTGGTGGCACTCCCAGGTCTCCATCCATGTTAGACAATAAATGTTTGTTTTGTTCGATAATGTCCCTCTTTATGACCAAAAACCTCCTTTTTGTTCGCGCGTTTTGTCCAGTAATCCGGATGCTCAAGGTGCGTGCACTAAGTCCAGACAAAATGTTTTGAAAAAGTACAATAAAAGTTAGTAGAAACATGCCAAACGATGTTTAAAATCAATCCGCCGGTTGTTTTTGTCATAAATAATAAATAATATTTAAACCGGAAAAAAGCTTTGTCAATAGAAAAAGGGAAACAAGAAAGGCGCGCTCCTGATCAGGCGCAGGACTCATGGCTGAAAATTTCCACATCTCCCTCATTTTTCAGAGTAAAAGCCTGAAACAATGCCTAAAGACTGGCCACATGTAGAGGAAGCCACAGAGCTCGTGAACTGGGTCCTAAGTCTTTGTATGGTGGATAGGCTTTCAATGTAATAACAGCCTTTCAAAATAATAGTACTTCCTGGTTGGATTTTTCTCGGGTTTTCGCCTGCCATATCAGTTCTGTTATACTCACAGACATTATTTTAACAGTTTTGGAAACTTTAGAGTGTTTTCTATCCACATCTACTAATTATATGCATGTCCTAGCTTATGGGCCTGAGTAGCAGGCAGTTTCATTTGGGCACGCTTTTCATCCAAAATTCCATATGCTGCCCCCTACCCTAGTGAAGTTAAAGGTCCCCAAAGTACACACATCCCTGGGTTGCTCCTCTTTTCAGTTCGCTGCAGCTAGCAACTGGAACGAGCTGCAACAAACACTCAAACTGGACAGTTTTATCTCAATCTCTTCATTCAAAGACTCAATCATGTACACTCTTACTGACAGTTGTGGCTGCTTTGCGTGATCTATTGTTGTCTCTACCTCTTGCCCTTTGTGCTGTTGTCTGTGCCCAAAAATGTTCGTACCATGTTTTGTGCTGCTACCATGTTGTGCTTCTACCATGTTGTGCTGCTGCCATGTTGTGTTCCTACCATGTTGTTGTCATGTTGTGTTGCTACCATGCTGTGTTGTTGTCTTAGATCTATCTTTATGTAGTGTTGTGTTTAGAGGTCAACCGATTAGTCGTCATGGCCGATTAATTAGGGCCGATTTCAAGTTTTCATAACAATCGGTAATTGGCATTTTTGGATGCCGATTATGGCCGATTACATTGCAATCCACGAGGAGAATGCGTGGCAGGCTGACCACCTGTCACGCGAGTGCAGCAAGGAGCCAAGGTAAGTTGCTAGCTAGCATTAAACGTATCTTTAAAAAAAACAATCAATCTTAACATAATCACTAGTTAACTACACATGGTTGATGATATTACTAGGTTAACTAGCTTGTCCTGCGTTGCATATAATCAATGTTAATTTCTCATCGAATCACAGCCTACTTCGCCAAACGGGTGATGATTTAACAAAAGCGCATTCTCGAAAAAGCACAATTTTAGCACCAATGTACCTAACCATAAACATCAATGCCTTTTTTTAAATCAATACACAAGTATATATTTTTTAAACCTGCATATTTAGTTAAAATAAATTCATGTTAGCAGGCAATATTAACGAGAGAAATTGTGTCACTTCTCTTGCGTTAAGTACAAGCAGAGCCAGGGTATATGCAGCAGTTTGGGCCGCCTGGCTCGTTGCGAACTGTGTGAACGGTCTTCCTAACAAAGACCGTAATTAATTTGCCAGAATTTTATATAATTATGACATAACTTTGAAGGTTGTGCAATGTAACAGCAATATTTAGACTTAGGGTTGCCACCTGTTCGATAAAATACGGAACGGTTCCGTATTTCACTGAAAGAATAAACGTTTTGTTTTAGAAATTATAGTTTCCAGATTTGACCATATTAATGACCTAAGGCTCGTATTTCTGTGTGTTTATTATATTATAATTAAGTCTATGATTTGATATTTGATAGAGCAGTCTGACTGACTGGTGGTAAGCATTCATTCAAACAGCACTTTCCTTCGTTTGCCAGCAGCTCTTTGCAATGCTTGAAGCACAGCACTGTTTATGACTTCAAGCCTATCAACTCCCGAGATTAGGCTGGCAATACTAAAGTGCCTATAAGAACATCCAATAGTCAAAGGTATATGAAATACAAATGGTATAGAGAGAAATAGTCCTATAAATTCCTACAATAACTACAACCTAAAACTTCTTAACTGGGAATATTGAAGACTCATGTTTAAAGGAACCACCAGCTTTCATATGTTCTCATGTTCTGAGAAAGGAACTTAAACGTTAGCTTTTTTACGTGGAACACATTGCACTTTTACTTTCTTTTCCAACACTGTGTTTTTTCATTATTTAAACCAAATTGAACATGTTTCATTATTTATTTGAGACTAAATAGATTTAATTTATGTATTATATTAATTAAGTTAAAATAAAAGTGTTCATTCAGTATTGTTGTAATTGTCATTATTACAAATATATATATAAAAATCGGCCGATTGATCGGTATCGTTTATTTTTGGTCCTCCAATAATGGTTATCGGTATTGGCGTTGAAAAATCATAATCGGTCGACCTCTAGTTGTGTTGTCTCTCTTGTCGTGATGTGTGTTTTGTCCTATATTTTTATTTAATTTTTAATCCCAGGCCCCCGTCCCGCAGGAGGCCTTTTGCATTTTGGTAGGCCGTCATTGTAAATAAGAATTTGTTCTTAACTGACTTGCCTAGTTAAATAAAGTACAAATAAAATAAAATAATAATAAATAAAAATCATTCGCTGTCCAGACATCTGTTTCATCTCCTGCTTCAGGCTGACTGAGGCTCCCGCTGACCTGGCCCGGTCAAGCAAAGATCTCTCATCACCAGGCCAGTTTCAGGTCAAAGCAGGTCAGATGAAAGTGGAATAGAGGAGAGGAAGGGACAGGAAATGACATTGACAGGCATTGACTATCTAACTATAGGAGCCAAACCATACGACTAACAACATTGGACACTTTATGGAACACAAAGCCTTCACTATCTAAATTTGAATTTGTCGATGAATAGAACGCATGTAGAGCAAGTGAAAAAAACAAAACTACTAGACGTCATGTTGGACGCAGCTTTATCATGGTATGAACACATAGATAATTTTGTTAAGATGGGTAAGGGAATTGCTGTCACAAGAAAATGTATTATGTAACATCTAGCACACTGAATCAGGTGAATCAGTCCCTGGTCCTATCACACTTAGAGTACTGTTTGGTTATGCGGTCAATCCCTGGTTCTATCACACTTAGAGTACTGTCCAGTTATATGGTCATCTGCAGCAAAGAAAGATATAAAAAAGCTCCATATGGCTCAAAAAAGGGCTGCCAGATTACCTCTTCATTGATCTAATCGAATGAATATCTTCCAAATACATCAGAATCTCTCATGGCTTCACGTTAAAAACAAATTACTAACTAGTCTTCTGATTTTCTTTAGGAATGTTGTATTTTTCAAAAAACAACAGTATTTTTGAGTCCAGTTAGTACATACTAGCAACACGCATAACCACCAAACCAGACAGGCAAATTCAGGGCAGCTAAAATAACCCAAGCCAAGGATAAATTGCCTTAAATCTACAGTTTTATATAGAGCCATAGCTAAATGGAAAGAACATCTAATGCGATAGACCATATGATTGGACAGGAAATAGAAAGCATCAATTGAATGTTAAATGTGTTTCCTGTCAGGTATTTTAATTGTCTGTATTGTCTACTTGTTGAATGTTTGTGAAGTCTTGATTGTGCTTGTTTGTAATGTTTTGTTAATTGGTGTTGGACCCCAGGAAGATTAGCTAGCGTTACGCCGTTAGCTAATGGGGATCCTAGTAATAAAAAAATATTTTAAAAAATCTCATCCTGGAATATCCAAGGCCTGAGGTCATCTACCATTGGCCTAAAGAGCAGGAATCTGGACTTCGAATACAGACATTGTCATCCTACAAGAAACATGGTATAGAGGAGATGGACCCACTGGTTGCCCTCTAGGTTACAGAGAGCTGGTAGTCCCATCCACCAAACTACCAGGTGTGAAACAGGGAAGGGACTCAGGGGATATGCTAATTTGGTTTAGAGCAGACCTAACTCACTCTATTAAATTAATCAAAACACAAACATTTTACATCTGGATAGAAATTCAAAATGAAATTATCTCAACAGAGAAAAATGTCCTCCTGTGTGCTACCTATATCCCCCCTCTAGAATCACCATACTTTAATAAAGACAGCTTCTCCATCCTGGAGGGGGAAATCAATCATTTCCAGACCCAGGGACATGTACTAGTCTATGGCAACCTAAATGCTAGAACCTGACAAGAACCTCACACCCTCAGCACACATGGGGACAAACATCTGCCTGGAGGTGACAGCATTCCCTCCCCCATATACCCCCCTAGGCACAACTACGACAAAATAACCAACAAAAACGGGTCACAACTTCTGCAGCTCTGTCGCATGCTGGGTATGTTCATTGTCAATGATAGGCTTCGAGGGGACTCCTATGGTAGGTACACCTATAGCTCATCCCTTGGCAGTAGTAATGTAGACTACTTTATCACTGACCTCAACCCAGAGTCGCTCAGAGCGTTCACAGTCAGCGCACTGACACCCCTATCAGACCACAGCAAAATCACAGTCTGCTTGAAGAGAGCAATACTCAATCATGAGGCATCAAAACCAAAATAACTGAATAATATTAAGAAATGCTATAGATGGAAGAAAAGCACTGTAGAAACCTACCAAAAAACAATTAGGCAACAACAAATTCAATCCCTTTTAGACAACTTCCTGGATTTGACCTCTCATCTTTCCTATCAAATCTAAAAATTTCAGACAGAGAACTGAAGAAAATTAACAACAATGACAAAGGGTTTTATGAAGAACGTAAAAACCTAAGAAAGAAATTGAGAAACCTATCCGACCAAAAACAGAGACCCAGAAAACCTGAGTCTACGCCTTCACTATGGTGAATCACAAAAACAATACAGAAATACACTACGGAAAAAGAAGGAACAGCACATCACAAATCAGCTCAATGTAATTGAAGAAGCCATAGACTCTAACCACTTCTGGGAAAATTTGAAAACACTAAACAAACAACAACATGAAGAGTTATCTATCCAAAATGGAGATGTAGGGATAAATCATTTCTCCAATCTTTTTGGCCCAATAACAAAGGACAAACAGCAAAAACATATACATGATCAAATATAAATCTTAGAATCAACTATTAAAGACTACCAGAACCCACTGGATTCTCCAATTACATTGAATAAATTACAAGACAAAATACAAACCCATCAACCCAAAAAGGCCTGCGGTGTTGATGGTATCCTCAATGAAATGATCAAATATACAGACCACAAATTCCAATTGGCTATACTTAAACTCTTTAACATCATCCTTAGCTCTGGCATCTTCCCCAATATTTGGAAACAAGGACGGATTACCCCAATCCACAAAAGTGGAGACAAATGTGAGCCCAATAACTACTGTTAGATATGCGTCAACAGCAACCTTGGGAAAATCCTCTGCATTATCATTAACAGCAGACTCATACATTTCCTCAGTGAAAACAATGTACTGAGCAAATGTCAAATTGGCTTTTTACCAAATTACCGTACGGCAGACCACGTATTCACCCTGCACACCCTAATTGACAAACAAACAAACCAAAACAAATGCAAAGTCTTCTCATGCTTTGTTGATTTCAAAAAAGCTTTGACTCAATTTGGCATGATGGTCTGCTATTCAAGTTGATGTAAAGTTGTTTTGGGGGAAAAACATACGACATTATAAAATCCATGTACACAAAAAACAAGTGTGTGGTTACAATTAGCAAAAAACACACATTTCTTTCCACAGGGCCATGGGGTGAGACAGGGATGCAGCTTAAGCCCCACCCTCTTCAACATATATATCAACAAATTGGCTAGGGCACTAGAACAGTCTGCAGCACCCGGCCTTACCCTACTATAATATGAAGTCAAATGTCTACTGTTTGCTAATGATCTGGTGCTTCTGTTCCCAACAGACAAACCATCAAACAGGCTAAGCGTCAATACAGGACTAAGATTGAATAGTACTACACCGGCTCTGACGCTCATTGAATGTGGCAGGGCTTGAAAACTATTACGTACAAAGGGAAAACCAGCCGTGAGCTGCCCAGTGACGCGAGCCTACCAGATGAACTCAATGCCTTTTATGCTCGCTTCAAGGCAAGCAACACTGAAGCATGCATGAGAGCACCAGCTGTTTTGGATGACTGTGTGATCATGTTCTCCGTAGCCAATGTGAGCAAGACCTTCAAACAGGTCAACATTCACAAAGCTGCAGGGCCAGATGGATTACCAGGATGTGTACTCAAAGCATGTGCGAACCAACTGGCAAGTGTCTTCACTGACAGTTTCAACCTCTCCCTGGCTGAGTCTATAATACCTAAATGTTTCAAACAGACCTGGACCTATATACTAGACCCACTCTAATTCACATACCGCCCCAACAGATCCACAGATGACGCCTCCTGTACTCCCTGTTCACCCACAACTGCGTGGCCAAGCATGACTCCAACACCATCATTAAGTTTGCTGACGACACAGCAGTGGTAGGCCTGATCACCGAAAACGATTAGACAGCCCATAGGGAGGAGGTCAGAGACCTGGCAGCATGTTGCCAGGATAACAACCTCTCTCTCAATGTGAGCAAGACGAAGGAGCTGATCATGAACTATAGGAAAGAAGGGCCGAACAGGTCCCCATTAACATCGGAGGGACTAAAGTGGAGCAGGTCGAGAGTTTCAAGGTCCTTGGTGTCCACATCACCAACATACTATCAAGGTCCAAACACACCAAGACTGTTGTGAAGAGGGCACGACAACACCTTCTTCCCCTCAAGAGACTGAAAAGATTTGGCATCGGTACCCAGATCCTCAAAAAGTTCTACAGCTGCACCATCGAGAGCATCCTAACCGGTTGCATCACTTCCTGGTTTGGCAATTGCTCGCCATCTGACCATAAGGCACTACAGAGTGTAGCGCGTACGGCCCAGTACGGCCCATCACTGGGACCAAGCTTCTTGACATCCTGGACCTATATACTAGGCGGTGTCAGAGGAAGGCCCCAAAAAAATTCTAAGACTCCAGTCACCCAAGTCATAGACTGTTCTCTCTGCTACAACACGGCAAGCGATACCAGAGCGAAGTCTAGGACCAAAAGGCTCCTTAACAGCTTCTACCCCCAAGCCATAAGACTAATCAAATGGCCACACAGACTATTTACATTGACAACCCCCCCCCCCCCCCGCTTTGTTTTTACACTGCTGCTACTCTCTATTTATTATCTATGAATAGTCTCTTTACAAATGACCTAAACTAACCTGTACCCCTGCACATTGACTCGGTACCCCCTGTACATAGCCTCGTTATTGTTATGTACATTTGTGTTACTTTTTGTTTGATTGATTAGATTAGAATTATATATTTTTTTACTTAATTTAGTAAATATTTTATTAACTCTTTATTGAACTGTATTGTTGTTTAAGGGCTTTTAAGTAAGCATTTCACTGTAAGGTCAACACCTGTTGTATTTGACGCATGTGACAAATACAATTTGATTTGAACCAATGGGGGCCTACAGCAGCATATAAATCTTCTGCACAGAAGGCCCTAGAGCACACAAAAAACTATACATACCTTGACCTAAACAGCGCCACAGGTAACTTCCACAAAGCTGTGAACGATCTGAGAGACAAGGCAGGAAGGGCCTTCTATGCCATCAAAAGGAACATAAAATTTGACATACCAATTAGGATCTGGCTAAAAATACTCAAATCAGTGATAGAACCCATTGCCCTTTATGGTTGTGAGGTCTGGGGTCCACTCACCAACCAAGAATTCACAAAATTGACCAAACACCAAATTGAGACTCTGCATGCAGAATTCTGCAAAATATCCTCAGTGTACAACGTAAAAAAACAAATAATGAATGCAGAACAGAATTAGGCCGATACTTGCTAATTATCAAAATCCAGAAAAGAGCAGTTAAATTCTACAACCACCTAAAAGGAAGCGATTCCCAAACCTTCCAACCCAGCCATCACCTACAGAAAGATGAACCTAGAGATGAGTCCAGGACAGCAACACAATTAGACTAAACCAAATCATGAGGAAACAAAAAGATAATTACTTGACACATTGGAAAGAATTAACAAAAAAAACTGAGCGAACTAGAATGCTATTTGCACATAATGACATTTAAAATGTCTTTATTCTTTGTAATGTTTACTGTTAATTTGTATTGTTTATTTCACTTTTGTTTATTATCTACTTC
Source organism: Salvelinus fontinalis (assembly GCF_029448725.1). Lineage (NCBI taxonomy): Eukaryota > Metazoa > Chordata > Actinopteri > Salmoniformes > Salmonidae > Salvelinus > Salvelinus fontinalis. The sequence goes on from NC_074686.1 coordinate 14,637,238, forward strand.
ACTTGCTTTCGCAATGTAAACATATATTTCCCATTCTAATACAGCCCTTAAATTGAAATTGAATTGAGAGAGAGTGAGAGAGAGAGAGAGACCTGTGTCACATCGCTAGTTCTTTATGTCCTTGCATCTATCTCTGACTCAGAACTAGCTCTCACAGTCTCACGTCAGAATTAAACATTCATCCATGTTTCATCAAATTTCAAAGTTTTTGCAAAAATCCAATTTTGAGGTGTCTAAGATTACATTTTGGCATTAACTACACATTTTTAAGGTAAGGTTTAAGTTTAGGCATTAACACTGAAATCTTAAGGTTATGCATTAACTCTGAATGGTTAAGGTAACGGTTGTGGTTTGGGATAGGCTTAAAACAAACATCTCAAAAACAACTTTCCAGCACTGGATTTGAACTTGCAACCTTAAGAATCAGAGGCATCCCCATCCACAACGCCCTACCAAACCGAAACCTACTTGAAGGTAAGCTAGCTACCCACTGTAGCACCTAGTGGCTGGTTTCCACGTCATCTCCTGACATCCTCAGACATGGATGGACGTTGAATACTGACCTGTATCACGGGTGGCCTGTCAGTCTCTGTCTGTTTCAGAACAGTACAGTCTGTGTTATATCAGTGGGCCTATAGGCATCAGTCATGATCAGACCTGGAAGGCCAGGAGATCTGATTAACTCAACCGTGTTCTAAAGTTCTGGACCACAACAATTTCCCTGGTGTAGGGTTTGAAAAGAATAAAGCAAAGTCTGAATTGGAAACATAACTAGCTCAAACAGATTCCCTCAATGGCTGAATGAGAATAATTGTTTTCCTCCTCAACCTGAGCTTCAGCATTCAGCTTTTATTGAACAGGGCTGTTGGATCGCTTGTAATCTACTAATCAATCTCAGATCTGCTGACACACACACACACGCACGCTCACACACAAGCCACACACACGCTCATTCCCACCCTGTGTAGTCTTGTTAAGGTTTTCTGTGAAAAGTGCTGATGTGACTCAGAATGCAGGGACTGGAATAGTACTGTGTGTGTGTTTGTGTGTGTGCGCGGCTGCTTGTGTGTGTGTGTGCACGTGTGTGCATGCGTGAATGTGTGATTGTCGGATAGGAACCCTTGTTCCGATCACAGCAAACGTGAATAGAAGTGGGGCCACTATTCTTAGCCACTTGCCAGTCACAGTTACATAATGAGGAGGAGTGTGTATGTGTTTTATGAGGTGAACGGAGGGGCGATCCCTCACATTGCACATCAGCAGGAAAGCAAATGTCCACCTCTGTTTCCTCACAAGCGAGAGAAAGACAGAGGGAAGGAAGAGAGACAGACAAAGAAAAAAAATAAATAAAGTCAAATTTTATTGGTCAAATACACATATTTAGCAGATGTTATTGCGGTGCAGTAGTATCTAACAATTCACAACAATACACACAAATCTAAAAGTAAAATAAGGGAATTAAGAAACATATACATTTTAGATTGAGCAATGTCGGAGTGGCATTAACTAAAATACAGTAGAATTGAATACTGTATATACTTACGAGATGAGTAAAGCAGTATGTAAACAGCATGTAAACATTATTAAAGTGACTAGTGTTCATTATTAAAGTGGCCAGTGATTCCAAGTCTACGTATACAGGGCAGCAGCCTCTAAGGTGCAGGGTTGCATAACCGGGTGGAAGCTGGCTAGTGATGGCTATTTAACAGTCTGATGGCCATGAGATAGAAGCTGTTTTTCAGTCTCTCGGTCACAGATTTGATGCACCTGTACTGACCTCGCCTTCTGGATGATAGCGGGGTGAACAAGCCGTGGCTCGGGTAGTTCATGTCCTTGATTATCTTTTTGGCCTTGCTGTGACATCGGGTGCTGTAGGTGTCCGGGAGGGCAGGTAGTTTTCCCCTGGTGATGTGTTGGGCAGACTGCACCACCTTCTGGAGAGTACTGCGGTTGCGGGCGATGCGGTTGCCGTACCAGGCGGTGATACAACCCAACAGGACGCTCTCAATTGTGCACCTGTAAGGGTTTTAGCGGCAAGGCCAAATTTCTTCAGCCTCCTAAGGTTGAAGAGGCACTGTTGCGCCTTCTTCACCACACTGTCTGTGTGGGTGGACCATTTCAGATCGTTGATGCTTTCCAGCTTCTCCACTGCGGTCCCGACGATGTGGGTAGGGGCGTGCTCCCTCTGAGAGAGAGTCTATATACAACACTGTATATAGACATAATATTACATTTGAAATGTCTTTATTCTTTAGCACATTTTTTGAGTGTAATGTTTACTGTTAATTTGTATTGTTTATTTCACTTTTGTTTATTATCTACTTCACTTGCTTTCGCAATGTAAACATATGTTTCCCATTCTAATACAGCCCTTAAATTGAAAGAGAGAAAGAGAGAAAGAGAGAAAGAGAGAAAGAGAGAAAGAGAGAAAGAGAGAGAGAGAGAGAGAGAGAGAGAGAGAGAGAGAGAGAGAGAGAGAGAGAGAGAGAGAGAGAGAGAGAGAGAGAGAGAGAGAGAGAGAGAGAGATGCAAGGAAGAGAGAGACCAAAATATGTGTTCGCTTGAATTAGTCTCAGTATCAGACCTGCAGAGATCTGTCAGTGTGTGTGTGTGTTTGTGTGTGTTCCCGCTGCCATCAGTGTTGTCTCCCAGCTCTGCTCTACTGGACGTTTTAACTCCTATTAGAATCACCCTAAACGGAACAGTGTGTATATGTGTCTCACAGGACAGAGTGGTTCATTCCCCAATGAACATCAGGATATTTTTAGACCCACGCTGCCCTCTGTTCTGTTGAAGTCATTGTTGTTTTCTCTTAGTGAACTCTGGGATACGAAGTCAGAGGTCACCATCAGCAGTTTGGGAATCCTGTTGTCCCCGTTGTTAAAATGTTGTAGGATCGTTGTGAGATGTAGGATTGTCGTGAGATGTTGTAGGATTATTTATGAAATCCAGTTTTCCAATGAAACAAAGCAGAATTTAAAAAAATAAAAAGTATATCTAGCCTCCCGAGTGGCGCAGCGGTCTAAGGCACTGCAAGAGGCATCACTACAGACCTAGGTTCGTGTTAAGAGAATTTAGTTCTCAGTGTTCATAATACCCAATTTAATGAATTACTCAGCCTGAAATCCAGAATTTGTAAGAAACAGGTTGAAATGAATCAGACGGAGGCCCAGCCACAATAGTCAGAAAATGTATTTACAAGAGCGCTCTGCCAATCATTACATGTGCATTGGTTTATATACCTCTCATTTCGTCATAAATGTCCCTCCTCCTCTAATACAATGACAATATAGTTCACAAGTCTTCTCCTTCTCATACATTGCCTGCCACCTGTTATACAATCTACTGCAAGCCCAAGGTTTCTCTCCTCCCTTTGTGGGGAGACTTCCTTCCCTGTTATCAGTTCCACAGTGGTCACAAGATGTCTGCCACAGTTCCTTGCCTGCTAACAGTCCCTCTTTCTTATGGACGCACATTCTTCATCAGACAGGATATAATTCTGTTAGTTATAATTCCACGTTAAATGTATACATCATTTAGTCATTATTCATAAAAAATCCCGTAACAATTCGATCCCAGGCTGTGTCGCAGCTGGCCACGACAGGGAGACCCATGAGGCTGTGGTGTCTTTGGCTATGCCGGATTAAGTGATATGACATGCTATTCTATAAAATCCTTTCTCTGTAATTAATATTACCTGATTAAGCTAATCATGTAAATGTAATTAACTAGAAAGTCGGGGCACCACGAAAGAGTGTTTATAAAGCTGTTATCTTCTGAATAAACTCTTAAAGACCTAGTAATATTTTACATCAATAGCAGTCAATATTAATTGTCACTTTATTTCAGTCTCATCTGAACATCGTAGAATTGTTGGTTATCTTCACGAACCCTGGCTAACAAGTTGAATCAGCAATACAAACTTTGGTTTAATTATTTATTTACTAAATACTTAACTAATCATACAGAATTACATATACACAGAATGGATCATACGTTGATTACTAATTATGTCCTACAAGAAAACGTCCCTGGGGACGGAACCTGTATGACGGCTGGTTACACAAAGAGAGGGGGTTGGGCTTGAATGAAAGCACGGGGGGACTGAAGAACAAAGGGAGAAGCTATGCTATCGTAAATACAGAATCTTATGCATTCTAAATAACCGCCCATTTGGAAAAGGAAAATGCAATAAATATTTACTCTGACCTGCGCCTCAATAGGTTGGTTGTAGATGGAAGGCTGTGTTGCCCAACAGAGATCTTCCTGTCCTCGGAAGAATGTCTCTGGTGGTAAACTGGATACTTGGCAGTGTTGTTTGTTAGAAGAGATCCTTTGTCTGTCCTTTCCTAGCCCACGTTTACAGCGGCCACTGCTAACTCAACGGCTAGGAGGTATCACTTCTGTAGTGAATAAGAGTTCAAGGTTCATACCATTCGCAACCAAAGCTCACGCTGAGGTTGGCTTAGTTCTGTAGTTATTATCTGAATCCTTCTGACATCGGACCGTCGCCCTAATGTACCCGGAACAGCTTATTATCTGAGTCCTTTTAACGTGAGGCTGCAGGTCTCGCGTACTCGGAACAGCTTATTATCTGAATCCTTCTGACATCGGACCGTCGCCCTAATGTATCCGGAATAGAACGTTATATTTTCGTAAAGGGCTTATATAGTGGAGGGAGAGAAGGGTGTGTTTCATAGTTTATAACCAATGTCTCTTCACAGGGGCGGGCCACTGATTGAGCAGAGCTTTAACCTTATGAAAACCCAATTCTCTCATTTGGAAGCTAAAATTACATTTAATCTTGTCACAAATAGTTTCATATTTAAACATTTAAATTGCACAACAATTCCATGTGAATCTGATAACTATAATGTGTAGACTTTCCAAGATACAGTTTATGTCATCCTATCTTTAATAAGAATGTCTCAGATGACAACCGAACTGACATCATATTCATTAACTACCAACGCATATTTTCAACTGGTTGGATGACCGAAATATGGTTCCTTTCCCCCCATCTTTTGATGTTCCCAGACTCTATATGTTTAACAAAGGTTCTTCAAGAGTCCTTCTGTAGAGTGAAAAGGTATTTATGGGGGGGGGGGTCATAAACCTACCCCCAGGCCAACGTCATGACAAGGCGGTGCACAATTGGCCCAGCGTCGTCCAGGTAAGGGGAGGGTTTGGCCGGCCGGCCGGGATGTCCTTGTCCCATTGCGGACTAGCAACTCCTTGTGGCGGGGTGGACGCATGCACGCTGAATTCGGTTCCCAGTTGTACAGTGTTTTCTCTGACACATTGGTGCAGCTAACTGCCGGGTTAAGCGAGCTGTGTGTCAAGAAGCAGTGCGGCTTGGCAGGTTTGTGTTTTGTTGGACGCGTGGCTCTCGACCTTCACCTCTCCCCAGTCCGTATGGGAGTTTCATGGATGGGACAAGACTGTAAGTACCAATTGGATATCACAAAGTTGGGGAGAAAAAGGGGTAAAAAGTAGTATTGTTGTTTTTACAATTTAAAAATATGCATGTCTATAGCTGCGAGACGTTGTGTCAGTCCCAGACTGCGTCCGTGTGAACACAACATCTGACTATCGTTCCTAGAGAGGTAAACTGACTTACATCTTTCCTAGCAACACCCTTGCAACACCCTAGAAACAGACAAGACTCCCCTGAGCCATAGCCTCACCCTTTAAGAGAGCTGTCTCTGCCCTGTGGGCACACACACACAGATGGATGCACACACACAGACACTTGCATACGCACATACGCATGTACAGTGCCTTGCAAAAGTATTCACCCCCGTGGCGTTTTTCCTATTTTGTTGCATTAAACTCTGTAAATTAAATGGATTTTTATTTGGATTTCATGTAATAGACATACACAAAATAGTCCAAATTGGTGAAGTGAAATTTAAAAAATAACTTGTTTAAAGAAATTCTAAAGAATTTCAAACAGAAAAGTGGTGCATGCATATGTATTCACCCGCTTTGCTATGAAGCCCCTAAATAAGATCTGGTGCAACCAATTACCTTCAAAAGTCACATAATTAGTTAAATAAAGTCCACCTTTGTGCAATGTAAGTGCCACATGATTTGTCACATGATCTCAGTGTATATATATACACACACCTGTTCTGAAATGCCCCCGAGTCTGCAACACCACTAAGCAAGGGGCACCACCAAGCAAGCGGCACTATGAAGACCTTGGAGCTCTCCAAACAGGCCAGGGACAAAGTTGTGAAGAAGTACAGATTAGTGTTGGGGTATAAAAAAATATCCAAAACTTTGAACATCCCACGGAGCACCATTAAATAATTATTAAAAGATGGAAAGAATATGGCACCACAGCAAACCTGCCAAGAGAGGGCCGCTCACCAAAACTCAGGGACCAGACAAAGAGGGCATTAATCTGAGAGGCAACAAAGAGACCAAAGATAACCCTGAAGGAGCTGCAAAGCTCCACAGCGGAGATTGGAGTATCTGTCCATAGGACCATTTTAAGCAGTACACTCCACAGAGCTGGGCTTTACGGAAGAGTGGCCAGAAAAAATAAGCAAACATGTTTGGTGTTCGCCAAAACGCATGTGGGAGACTCCCAAAACATATGGAAGAAGGTACTCTGGTCAGATGAGACTAAAATGTAGCTTTTTGTCCATCAAGGAAAACACTATGTCTGGCGCAAACCCAAAACATCACATCACCCCGAGAACACCATCCCCACAGTGAAGCATGGTGGTGGCAGCATCATGCTGTGGGGATGTTTTTCATCGGCAAGGACTGGGAAACTGGTCAGAATTGAACGAATGATGGATGGAGCTAAATACAGGGACATTCTTGAGGGAAACCTGTTTAAGTCTTCCAGAGATTTGAGACTGGGACGGAGGTTCACCTTCCAGCAGGACAATGACCCTAAGCATACTGCTAAAGCAGCACTCGAGTGGTTTAAGGGGAAACATTTAAATGTCTTGGAATGGCCTAATCAAAGCCCAGACCTCAATCCAATTGAGAATCTGTGGTATGACTTAAAGATTGCAGTACACCAGTGGACCCCATCCAACTTGAAGGAGCTGGAGCAGTTTTGCCTTGAAGAATGGGCAAAAATCCCAGTGGCTAGATGTGCCAAGCTTATAGAGACATACCCCAAGAGACTTGCAACTGTAATTGCTGCAAATGGTGGCTCTACAAAGTATTGACTTTGGGGAGGGTGAATAGTTATGCACGCTCAAGTTTTCTGTTTTTTGTATTATTTTTGCATCTTCATAGTGGTAGGCATGTTGTGTAAATCAAATGATACAAACCCCCCCAAAAATCCATTTTAATTCCAGGTTGTAAGGTAACAAAATAGGAAAAATGCCAAGGGGGTGAATACTTTCGCAAGCAACTGTACACATCCAAGATTCAAACTTCCTATGGGTTTAAACCCTGAGCCTGTAGGCATTGGTTTCAGGAGCTAACACAACTTTCCAGATCTTAGGTAAGGTTATCTATTTTTTGAGTTACAGAAAGGTAATTATGGATGATGATGGTAAAGATGATGATTACTTTGATGATGATTATAATTCATTTTTATGAATAATATTTGAAATACATAAGCAAGCACCACAACACACACTGAAGAGGTCCATCAGCCACTCCTTGGGCTACAATACCTATTTTGCCAATTGGCCTGGACCCCGTTAACTGCCGATTCGGAGCCCTGCCGATCCTTCACGACTGGTCTACCGACGTAATCCGCCCGAGGGAGTTTTCAACAAGCTCCTCCGTCACGACGTCCCCTGAATGCCCATCGGCTAGCCTTCTAGCTGCGGCCCGCTAGCTGAAGAGGTCCATCAAACAATTTTCTTGGGCTACAATACCTATTTTGCCAATTGGCCTGGACCCTTTTACTACACTGAGCCCTGCAGATCCTTCACGACTGGTCTGCCGATGTAACCGCCCGAGGGGGCTACAACTGACTCTTCCATTGCGACATCCCCCTAAGGCCCTTCTGCTAGCCTGCAGTCGCCGTGGAGACATGCCGTCTGAATCGCTGTGTCTCCAGCCCGCCTAGCTACTCACTAGACCCCTATGATCAATCTGCTACGCATGCCTCTCCCTAATGTCAATATGCCTTGTCCATTGCTGTTTTGGTTAGTGATTATTGTCTTATTTCACTGTAGAGCCTCCAGCCCTGCTCAATATGCCTTAGCTAACCCTTTAGTTCCATCTCCCACACACGCCCTGACCATAGAGATCCTTTTATTCTCTATGTTGGTTAGGTCGGGGTGTGACTAGGGTGGGTTATCTAGGTTATTATTTGTCTATGTTGGACTGGTATGGTTCCCAATCAAAGGCAGCTGTTTATCGTTGTCTCTGATTGGGGATCATATTTAGGCAGCCATTTCCCACTGGGTTTTTGTGGGATCTCGTTTGTTTGTGTGTAGTTGCCAGTTGCACTGCATTTGACTTCACATTTCGTTTTTGTTCTGTATTGTTTTGGTGAGTTTCTTTAATTAAACATGTGGAACTCTATGCACGCTGCGCCTTGGTCCGTTAACCTCTCTGCGCACAGATCCCTTTAGCGGGATCATTTCCCTAATTAACCGCTGAATTGCAGGGCGACAAATTCAAAAATATTACTAAAAATATTTATAATCATGCAATCACAAGTGAAATATACCAAAACACAGCTTAGCTTGTTGTTAATCCACCTATCGTGTCAGATTTTGAAAATATGCTTTACAGAGAAAGAAATCCAAGCTTTTGTGAGTGTATCAATCAATGCTACAACAGCTAACCCCAAATTAGCATGGTCACGAGAGTCAGAAAAGCAATAAAATGTATCGCTTACCTTTGATAATCTTCGGATGTTTGCACTCACGAGACTCCCAGTTACACAATAAATGTTATTTTTGTTCGATAAATATTACTTTTATAACAAAACAACGCCATTTGGGTTGCGCGTTATGTTCAGAAAACTACAGCCTCGTTCCGGTGCTGAAAGGCAGAAGAAAATTCCCAAACGTATCAGATACAAAAATATTACAAAAAATATTTATAATCATGCAATCACAAGTGAAATATACCAAAACACAGCTTAGCTTATTGTTAATCCACCTATCGTGTCAGATTTTGAAAATATGCTTTGCAACGAAAGCAATCTAAGCTTTTGTGAGTGTATCAATCAATGTTAGAACAGTTAGCCTTATATTAGCTTGGTTAGCTTGGTCACGAAAGTCAGAAAAGCAATAAAATTTATCGCTTACCTTTGATAATCTTCGGATGTTTGCACTCACGAGACTCCCAATTACACAACAAATGTTCTTTTTGTTCGATAAATATTACTTTTATAACAAAAAAACGCCATTTGGGTTGCGCGTTATGTTCAGAAAACTACAGCCTCGTTCCGTTCGACGAAAATTCCAAAAAGTATCCGTAATGTTCGTAGAAACATGTCAAATGTTTTTTATAATCAATCCTCAGGTTGTTTTTAACAAACATAATCGATAATATTTCAACCGGACCGTAACCTATTCAATAAGAGAGAAAAGGAAAATGGAGAGCTCCCCTCTCGCGCGCAGGAACTATTCCGAGGACACCTGACTACTTTTGAAAAATCTCGTTCATTTTTCAAAATAAAAGCCTGAAACTATGTCTAAAGCCTGGTCACAGCCTGAAGAAGCCATTGGAAAAGGAATCTGGTTGATACCCCTTTAAATGGAGGATAGACGGGCCAGGAAACACAGATTTCTTTTTAAATATATCACTCCCGGGTTAGATTTTCTCAGGTTTTCACCTGCAAAATCAGTTTTGTTATACTCACAGACAATATTTTGAAAGTTTTGGAAACTTTGGAGAGTTTTCTATCCTAATCTGTAAATTATATGCATATTCTACGATCTGGACCTGAGAAATAGTCCGTTTACCTTGGGAACGTTATTTAAAAAAAAAAAAAAAATATGACCCCTGCGTCAATAAGTTAATCATACAAACGACCGTGACATATGCGGTGACCTCACCTAGTTTAAATGGTGTCTCTAGAGACAATACCTATCTCATCGTCACTCAATGCCTAGGTTTACCTCCACTGTATTCACATCCTAACATACCCTTGTCTGTGCATTATGCCTTGAATCTATTCTTCCATGCCCAGAAACCTGCTCCTTTTACTCTCTGTTCCGAATGCACTAGACAACCAGTTCTTATAGCCTTTAGCCATACCCTTATCCTACTCCTCCTCTGTTCCTCTGGTGATGTAGAGGTTAATCCAGGCCCTGCAGTGCCAAGCTCCACTCCCATTTCCCAGGCACTCTCATTTGTTGACTTCTGTAACCGTAAAAGCCTTTGTTTCATGCATGTTAACCTGTCTAGGTTAACATGCATGAAAAGGCAGAGCCACTGAAAAGGCAGAGCCGCGAAATTCAAAAAAAATATTTTTTTTAAATATTTAACTTTCACACATTAAAGTCCAATACAGCTAATGAAAGACACAGATCTTGTGAATCCAGCCAACATGTCCGATTTTTAAAATGTTTTACAGGGAAGACACAATATGTAAAGATGTACATCTATTACCTAAAAACACATTAGCATAATCCACCATCTTTTATTTGTCCACCAACACCAGTAGCTATTACCAATTCGGCTAAACTAAGATATTTATACCCCCAACCAAGAAAAAAACTCATCAGATGACAGTCTGATAACATATTTATGGTATGGGATAGGTTTTGTTAGAAAAAAGTGCATGTTTCAGGTAGATGGCATAGGTTACAATTGCACCCACCGTCACAAATGGACTAGAATAACTACATAGAGCAACGTGTTTACCTACTTACTAATCATCAAACATTTCGTAAAAATACACAGCATACACTAATCGAAAGACACAGATCCTGTGAATACAGACAATATTTCAGATTTTCTAAGTGTCTTACAGCGAAAACACAATAAATCGTTATATTAGCATAGCACATAGCACATAGCAGCCCAGCATTGATTCTAGCCAAAGTGAGCGATAAAAGTCAACATCGCCAAAATATATTAATTTTTTCACTAACCTTCTCAGAATTCTTCAGATGACACTCCTGTAACATCATATTACACAATCCATATAGAGTTTGATCGAAAATGTTTATATTTAGCCACCAAAATCATGGTTAGACAATGTGAAATGTAGCCAAGCTGGTGAGAAAATGTCCGTGCGCCACTTAGACAGTGATCTACTCTTATACATAAATACTCATAAACGTGACTAAAAAATATAGGGTGGACAGGGATTGATAGACAATTTAATTCTTAATACAATCGCGGAATTACATTTTTTAATTTATCCTTACTTTTCAATACAGTTTGCGCCAAGCGAAGCTACGTCAAAAAACATGGCGTCCTAAGCCACTAACATTTTGACAGAAACACGATTTATCATAATAAAAATGTCCTACTTTGAGCTGTTCTTCCATCAGTATCTTGGGCAAAGGATCCTTTCTTGGGAGTAATCGTCTTTTGGTGGAAAGCTGTCCTCTTGCCATGTGGAAATGCCAACTGCGTTCGGGATGAACTGGAAGCGTGCCCAGCAATTCACAGCGTTTCAGAAATAAATGTCCCAAAATCGCACTAAACGGATATAAATTGCTATAAAACGCTTTAAATTAACTACCTTATGATGTTTTTAACTCCCATAACGAGTAGAAACATGACCCGAGTAATATTACTCCCTCCACTAATGCTTGGAACAGGTGCGGGTCGGTGTCCTCTAGGCGCATGACGCACCAAGAAAAGAGTGACTAGCCTCAGGGTTTTTTAATTTGTAGTGCCTGTGAACGCGCAATCGACCCCATTCAAATCGTCATCACGTAAAGGCATCCAGGGGAAGACGTAAGCAGTGTCCGTATACTCATAGCAATAACAGTGCCCTTTTAACTGACTCCAGATCAGGGGCCAAAATTTCTGAAATCTGACTCCATGTCAGGGAAATTGCTGTAGAATGGGCTCTGTTCCACTTAGAGACAAAATTTCAACTCCTATAGAAACTATAGACTGTTTTCTATCCAATAATAATAATAATATGCATATTGTACGATCAAGGATTTTGTGGGAAGCCGTTTCAAAAATTACACGATTAGCATAAATAGTCACAACAGCGCCCCCATCCTCAACAGGTTAACATTAGAAGCCTCCTCTCTAAGTTTGTTTTATTCACTGCTTTAGCACACTCTGCCAACCCAGATGTCCTAGCCGTGTCTTAATCCTGGTGTAGGAAGGCCAACAAAAACCCAGAAATTTCCATCCCTAACTATAACATTTTCTGACAAGATAGAACTACCTGCTATCCAGGTCTGTGCCCAAACAATTTGAGCTTCTATTTTTTTAAATCCACTTTTCCAGAAACAAGTCTCTCACCGTTGCCGCTTGCTATAGACCACCTTCTACCCCCATCTGTGCCCTGGACACCATATGTGAATTGATTTCCCCCAATCTATCGTCAGAGCTTGTACTGTTTGGTGACCTAAACTGGGACATGCTTAAATTCTTTGGGGTAGGGGGCAGTATTTTCACGTCCGGATGATTAGCGTGCCCAGAGTAAACGGCATGCTACTCAGCCATAAAAGCTAGAATATGCATATTATTAGTAGATATGGATAGAAAACACTCTGAAGTTTCTAAAACTGTTTGAATGATGTATGTGAGTATAACAGAACTCATATGGCAGGCAAAAACCTGAGAAAAAATCCAACCAGGAAGTGGGAAATCTGAGGTTGGTCGATTTTCAACTCAGCTCCTATTGAAGATACAGTGGGATATTGGTAATGTTGCACTTCCACTAGATGTCAACAGTCTTTAGAACCTTGTCTGATGCTTCTACTGTGAAGTGGGACCGAATGAGAGGGGATTGAGTAAGGTCTACCATGACCTGAACATGCGCTGACCATGCGCGTTCATGTGAGAGCGAGCTCTGTTCCATCGCACTTCTGAAGACAAAGGAGTTCTCCGGTTGGAACATTATTGAAGAATTATGTTAAAAACATCCTAAAGATTGATTCAATAGTTCGTTTGTCATGTTTTTACGGACTGTAATATAACTTTAACTTTTCGTCCGTACTTTCCGCTGGACTTGCCCGCGCGTTGTGAGTTTGGAAAGTGTACTGAACGCTAGAACAACAAGGAGGAATTTGGACATAAATGATGGACATTATCGAACAAACAAAATATTTATTGTGGAAATGGGATTCCTGGGAGTGCATTCTGATGAAGATCATCAAAGGTAAGTGAATGTTTATAATGTTATTTCTGACTTCTGTTGACTGCACAATATGGCGGATATATTTTTGTCTTGATTGGGCTCTGAGCGCCGACCTCAGATTATAGCATGGTTTGCTTTTTCCATAAAGCTTTTTTGAAATCTGACACAGCGGTTGCATTAAGGAGAAGTGCATCTAAAATTCCATGCATAACACTTGCATTTTCATCAACATTTATAATGAGTATTTCTGTAAATTGATGTGGCTCTCTGCAAAATCACCGGATGTTTTTGGACTTCTGAACGTTGCACACCAATGTAAACTCAGATTTTTGGATATAAATATGAACTTTACCGAACAAAACATACATGTATTGTGTAACATGAAGTCCTATGAGTGTCATCTGATGAAGATCATCAAAGGTTAGTGATTAATTTGATCTATATTTCTGCTTTTTGTGAATCCTCTCTTTGGCTGGAAAAATGGCTGTGTTATTCTGTGAATAGGCACTCACCTAACATAATCGTTTGGTTTGCTTTCGTTGTAAAGCCCTTTTGAAATCGAACACTGTGGCTGGATTTACAACAAGTGTATCTTTAAAATGGTGTAAAATATATGTATGTTTGAGGAATTTTAATTAAGGGATTTCTGTTGTTTTGAATTTGGCGCCCTGCAGTTTCACTGGCTGTTGAAGAGGTGGGACTATTTCTCCTTCACCCAAATCCAGACAGCCGATGTTCTGAAAGAGATGCAAGATCTGGACCACTACAAATCAGCCGGGTTAGACAATCTGGACCCTGTCTTTCTAAAATTATCCGCTGCAATTGTTGCAACCTATTACTAGCCTGTTCAACCTCTCTTTCATATCGTCTGACATCCCCAAAGATTGGAAAGCTGCCGCGGTCATCCCCCTCTTCAAAGGGGGAGACACTCTAGACCCAAACTGTTACAGACCTAAATCTATCCTACCCTGCCTTTCTAAGGTCTTCGAAAGCCAAGTTAACAAACAGATCACCGACCGTTTCAAATCCCATCGTACCTTTTCCGCTCTGCAATCTGGTTCCCGAGCTGGTCATGGGTGCACCTCAGCTACGCTCAAGGTCCTAAACGATATCATAACCGCCATCGATAACAGACAATATTGTGCAGCTGTATTCCTCGACCTGGCCAAGGCTTTCAACTCTGTCAATCACCACATTCTTATCGGCAGACTCAACAGCCTTTGTTTCTCAAATGACTGCCTCGCCTGGTTCACCAACTACTTCTCAGACAGAGTTCAGTGGGTCTAATCGAAAGGCCTGTTGTCCGGACCTCTGGCAGTCTCTATGTGGTGCCACAGGGTTCAATTCTCGGGCAGACTCTTTTCTTTATATACATCAATGATGTCGCTTTTGCTGCTGGTGATTCTCTGATCCATCTCTATGCAGACGACACCATTCTGTATACTTCTGGCCCTTCTTTGGACACTGTGTTAACTAACCTCCAGATGAGCTTCAATGCCATACAACTCTCCTTACGTGGCCTCCAACTGCTCTTAAATGCAAGTCAAACTAAATGCATGCTCTTCAGCTGATCGCTGCCTGCACCCGCTCGCCCGTCCAGCATCACTATTCTGGACAGTTCTGACTTAGAATATGTGGACAACTATAAATATCTAGGTGTCTGGTTAGACTGTAAACTCTCCTTCCAGACTCACATTAAGCATCTCCAATCCAAAATTAAGTCTAGAATCGGCTTCCTATTTCGCAACAAAGCATCCTTCACTCATGCTGCCAAACATACCCTCGTAAAACTGACTATCCTACCGATCCTTGACTTCGGCGATGTCATTTACAAAATAGCCTCCAACACTCTACCCAGCAAATTGGATGCAGTCTATCACAGTGTCATCCGTTTTCTCACCAAAGCCCCATATACTACCCACCACTGCGACCTGTATGCTCTCGTTGGCTGGCCCTCGCTTCATATTCGTCGCCAAACCCACTAGCTCCAGGTCATCTATAAGTCTTTGCTAGGTAAAGCCCCGCCTTATCTCAGCTCACTGGTCACCATAGCAGCACCCAACCGTAGCACGCACTCCAGCAGGTATATCTCACTGGTCACCCCAAAGCCAATTCCTCCTTCGGCCGCCTCTCTTTCCAGTTCTCTGCTGCCAATGACTGGAACGAAATGCAAAAATCACTGAAGCTGGAGACTCATATCTCCCTCTCTAACTTTAAGCACCAGCTGTCAGAGCAGCTCTCAGATCACTGTACCTGTACATAGCCCATCTGTAAATAGCCCATACAATCTACCTCATCCCCATACTGTTATTTATTTTTTTGCTCCTTTGCACCGCAGTATCTCTACTTGCACATTCATATTCTGCACATCAATCACTCCAGTGTTTAATTGCTAAATTGTAATTATTTCGCCACTATGGATTATTTATTGCCTTACCTCCCTTATCTTGCCTCATTTGCACACACTGTATATAGACTTTTCTATTGTGTTTTTGACTGTATGTTTGTTTATTCCATGTGTAACTCTGTGTTGTTGTTTGTGTCGCACTGCTTTGCTTTATCTTGGCCAGGTCGCAGTTGTAAATGAGAACTTGTTCTCAACTGGCCTACCTGGTTAAATAAAGGTGAAATATATATATATTTTTAAAACACTGCCTGATTCCCTATGCACATTGCTTGCTAAGGGACACAACAGCCTGCCGTCCCAGTGTGCATTGCAGCAGAGTGGATGGCAGGTCATCTACCCAATGAGGTGAGAGGAGCATGTTACACACACCATTACTCTACACACACACACACACACACACACACACACACACACACACACACACACACACACACACACACACACACACACACACACACACACACACACACACACACACACACACACCCCGCTCTTTGTCCTGTGAGGGTTGCAGGAGTACAGGAGAGGAGTTGTATTTCACCTCACACTGATGACTTAGAGAAGAACTGAACCTGAAAGGAGAAACACAGAGAGTGAGAGAGCGAGAGACAGAGAGAGGAGTTGGAGGGAGAGAGAGGGAGGGAGAGAGAGGGGGGCTGGAGAGCGAGAGAGAGAGAGAGGAGTAAGGGAGGGACAGAGGTAGAGAGAAAGAGACAGAAAGGGGGAGGGGAGAGGGAGAGGAGAGAGAGACTAAGTGTGGGAGAAAGAAAATTATGGAGAGAGAAAGAGGAGTAGAGGAAGAGAGAACTTAAGCCCCACCCTCTTCAACAAATATAGCAACGAATTGGCGAGGGCACTAGAACAGTCTGCAGCACCCGGCCTATCCTACTAGAATCTGAAGTCAAATGTCTACTGTTTGCTGATGATCTGATGTTTCTGTCCCCAACCAAGGAGGGCCTACAGCAGCACCTAGATCTTCTGCACAGATTCTGTCAGACCTGGGCCCTGACAGTAAATCTCAGTAAGACAAAAATAATGGTGTTCCAAAACAGGTCCAGTTGCCAGGACCACAAATACAAATTCCATCTAGACACCATTGCCCTAGAACACACAAAAAACGATACATACCTTGGCCTAAACATCAGCGCCAAAGGTAATTTCCACAAAGCTGTGAACGATCTGATAGACAAGGCAAGAAGGGCCTTCTAAGCCATCAAAAGGAACATCAAATTCGACATACCAATTAGGATCTGGCTAAAAAATACAGTTATATAACCCATTGCTCTTTATGGTTGTGAGGTCTGGTTTCTGTTCACCAACCAAGAATTCACAAAATGGGACAAACACCAAATTGTGACTCTGCAATGCTGAATTCCTCTGCGTACAACATAAAACACCAAATAATGCATGCAGAGCAGATTTAGGCCAATACCCGCTAATTATCAAAATCCAGAAAAGAGACGTTAAATTCTACAACCACCTAAAAAGATGTGATTCCCAAACCTTCCATAGCAAAGGCATCACCTGCAGAGAAATGAACCTGGAGAAGAGCCCCCTAAGCAAGCTGGTCCTGGGGCTCTGTTCACAAACACAAAAAAGCCCCACAGAGAACCAGGAAAGCAACACAATTAGACCCAACCAAATCATGAAAAAACAAAAGGATAATTACTTGACACATTGGAAAGACTTTACAAAAAAAACTGAGCAAACTAGAATGCTATTTGGCCCTAAACAGAGAGTACACAGTGGCAGAATACCTGACCCCTGTGACTGACCCAAAATTAAGGAAATGTTTGACTATGTACAGACTCAGTGAGCATAGCCTTGCTATTGAGAAAGGCCACCGTAGGCAGACCTGGCTCTCAAGAGAAGACAGGCAATGTGCACACTGCCCACAAAATTAGGTGGCAACTGAGCTGCACTTCCTAACCTCATGCCAAATGTATGACCATATTAGAGACACATATTTCCCTCAGATTGCACAGACCCACAAAGAATTCAAAAACAAATCAAATTTTGATAAACTTCCATATCTATTGGGTGAAATACCACAGTGTGCCATCACAGCAGCAAGATTTGTGACCTGTTGACCACAAGAAAATGGCAACCAGTGAAGAACAAACACCATTGTAAATACAACCTATATTTATGTTTATTTATTTTCCCTTTTGTACTTTAACTATTTGCACATCATTACAACACTGTATATATACATAATATGACATTTGAAATGTCTTTATTCTTTTGGAACTTTTGTGTAATATTTACTGTTAATTTTTTATTGTTTATTTCACTTTTGTTTTTTTTATCTATTTCAATTGCTTTGGCAATGTAAACATGTGTTTCCCATGCCAATAAAGCCCCTTAAATTGAATTTGAATTGAATTGAGAAAGAGGGAGAGAGAGAAAGAGGGAGAGAAAGAGGGAGAGAGAGAGAAAGAGGGAGAGAGAGATTGATGATGTCTTACAATGTGAACTGTAAGAGAGACAACTAGTTCTAAAATCAATCCCCTCTGCGATACCCAGCATTCTCCCTGTCAGCACTGACAGGTAACTACAGGAAGTGGCAATAGAGGTCAGAACTATCTGTTGAACATTCTAACCATCCTAATCAGGTTCAATTGTCCTCCGATTTTGTGAGCGTGTGTAAGTCTGTGTGTGTAAGTGCGTGTCTGTGTGCATGTAACTGCGTGTCTGTGTGTGTCAGTGCGTGTCTGTGTGTGTCAGTGCATGTCGGTGTGCGTGTCTGTGTGCGTGCATGTGACAGTCTGTCAGTCCAATGAGACTGTGATCTGACATGATCTTGTGACTTGTCAACAGAGGGTGGTGATGTAACGTGATTTGACACACACAGACACACACACACACACTTGATGGACGGAAGAGCTGCGCCCTTCACACTCCCTCGCTGAGACACACACACACACACACACACCCACTAACACACACACAGTAACCTTGTCACCGGAGACCTGACAGGTTCTGTCCCTCTCTGATCCTGGGACAGGATGGCGCTGCAGGTTTCTGACACACACACACAAAGACAATGTCTGTCCCAAACAGCGCTCTTAGTTAAAGGACATTCCCCGCCACTCCGGCACAGCCGTAGCTTCCCTCTCTCTATCTTTCTCTCCCTCTTTCTCTCTCTCTCCCTTCTTTCTCTATTTAAGTCCCACTAAGAGGAAATGTGTCTTCACACTGCATGCTCATCATTCCAGAGACTGGCAGACTCAGCCGGACAGGCAGTTCTTTAATTATCTGTGTTTTTATTGATTATTTCAAAATAATATCTTCAGCACTTGGAGAAGTTCATCTAAAGGACTAGCTTACAAGGTACAGACCAACAGGCACTTGTCAACTGCTTGCTTGTTTGTGTGTGCGGAAGTATGCACGCACACACACACACCACTATAGCAGCAGATAAAACACTCATACACAAAAGCCATTAAAGAAACACTGAAACTGTTTTCATGTTCATATGTTTAGCCCCTAGATGCTTATGAAAGAGTTGTGTTGTGTTTAACACCTGCTATAGTGTGTGTGTTGTATAAAACCCTCTAGTAGCTGTGTTGAATATACAGTATCAGCCAGGAGTTGTGATGGCTGTCAGGTTGTGTATTTCTAAATGTGTCTGGAATGGCTGTTCTGTCTTTAGTTTTTCTAATCTACCAACTAGAGGGAGAAACGTTCCCCTGATCTTTTCATATTTTATTATATTTTCTCCCACTCTTTCTCTCTCTTTTGTTCTTTCCTCTTCTATCTTTCCTGTTTTCTCTTTAACCTTTCATCTTTCCGACTGGGTCTGAGCCAGAACCTTGCTGAGTTAGAGTCTTGGCCAAATGTAGAACCTGATCAAGAATTTGACGCAGTGCAGTCGACAGCTGCAGAATTCAAATCTTGTTTTGTCTCATTTTTTCAAAATGTTGCAGCTACTCTACTCTACTATACTATACTATACTATACTATACTATACTATATGTTACAGTGTGTGTGTGTGCGCCAGAGCAGATCAGAATGCATATTGTTAGTGAGAAGCTGCTCATTGATTAACATAAACAGCTTCAGTCCTCAGAGAGAATAACGCCAGACCTGAACCCTAACACTGTGTCCATGTGCATCTGTGTGTCCACTTTCTCCAATTGAGACACTCACCACCATATCAATTTGGCTAATGTTACTGAGAGATATGACTGTGTTTGTTAGAACAGAGTCGATACAGCAGGCTGTCATCCATTGCATTAGAATGTGACATTTGAAAGTCATTAGACCAGAGGAGAGAGCCTTGTTACTGAGCCTTGTTACTGTGGCCTACAGGTCAGAGGTCAGAGGTTATCGCTAGCATTGGCTGTGTTCCAAATGGTACCCTATTCCCTAAATACAGATGTAGGATCTTAATTGTAGCAGGAAATTTGTAACAGGAAATGTAAAACTTGAAATGTATTTGAGGTTTAAAAAGGCTTCTGAAGTTTGTAATTTCCATTTACGAAAAATGTATCAACCCCTACAAAAATGTCAATTAATTATAATCCACATAATAATTCACATTTCCTGTTGCGGCAGGATTATTTTCCTGCTGTATCAAACTGACTCAAATTAAGATCCTACATTTGTAGTGCACTACTTTTGACCATTGTAACATCAGAGAGTAGCAATAACCTCTGACCTAGTCTACTGACTTTTAAATGTCACAGTCTAACACTAATGCAGTGGATGACAGCCTGCTGTATCGACTCTGTTCTAACGGTCAAAGTCATATATCTCAGAAACATTAGCCAAATTGATATGGTGGTGCGTGTCTCTATTGGGGAAAGTGGACACACACAGACACACAGTGTTAGGATTAAAGGTCTGGCGTTAAAGTTAATTTGTTGCTTAAGTTAATTTATTTTCTTGTTTCCTCACACACGCGCACGCACACATGCCAAAGTACACACACATACCTTTTCCCCTAATCTGCATTCTCTGCATTTTAATGTCTAGTGTGTGTAACAGTAGTAGTGGATTTAAACTGCTTACCTCTATCCCCTGGGTCACAAAAGGCATTGGGTCCCATACTGTGTGTGTGTGTGTGTGTGTGTGTGTGTGTGTGTGTGTGTGTGTGTGTGTGTGTGTGTGTGTGTGTGTGTGTGTGTGTGTGTGTGTGTGTGTGTGTGTGTGTGTGTGTGTGTGTGTGTGTGTGATTGTGCTTTCGTGGTTAATGTATGAGTGTATGGTTAATTATTAAAGTCATGGAAACTCAGGGAACAAAAAAACAGAACCATCACTTTCCTTGACTGGTAAAGGAACTGGTAGAGGAACTGGTAGAGGAACTGGTAGAGGAACTGGTAGAGAGGAACTGGTAGAGAGGAACTGGTAGAGGAACTGGTAAAGGAACTGGTAGAGGAACTGGTAGAGGAACTGGTAAAGGAACTGGTAAAGGAACTGGTAGAGGAACTGGTAGAGGAACTGGTAGAGGAACTGGTAAAGGAACTGGTAAAGGAACTGGTAGAGGAACTGGTAGAGGAACTGGTAGAGGAACTGGTAAAGAGGAACTGGTAGAGGAACTGGTAGAGGAACTGGTAGAGGAACTGGTAGAATAACTGGTAGAGGAACTGGTAGAGGAACTGGTAGAGGAACTGGTAGAGGAACTGGTAGAGGATCTGGTAGAGGAACTGGTAAAGAGGACCTGGGAGAGGAACTGGTAGAGGATCTGGTAGAGGAACTGGTAAAGAGGAACTGGTAGAGGAACTGGTGAGTCAGGAAAACAACACAGTTGGTCACTAGAATGTGTGTGTGTGTGTGTGTGTGTGTGTGTGTGTGTGTGTGTTTGTGTGAACAAGAGTCAAACCAGCATCTTCTGTGTGCCACTTTACCATGTTAGCCTAGTAAACGGAAGCCTAGTCCTTAGTTTAGGCTAGGACACAAGTCTTCCTGTGTAAGATTAGGTTAATCCTCTGAGACCAGCTGTGTGGTTACAATAATCTGTTAATCCTCTGAGACCAGCTGGGTCATTACAAGACTCTGTTAATCCTTTGAGACTGGCTGGGTCGTTACAAGACTCTGTTAATCCTCTGAGACCAGCTGGGTCGTCACAAGACTCTGTTAATCCTCTGAGACCAGCTGGGTCGTCACAAGACTCTGTTAATCCTTTGAGACCAGCTGGGTCGTTACAAGACTCTGTTAATCTTCTGAGACCAGCTGGGTCGTTACAAGACTCTGTTAATCCTTTGAGACCAGCTGGGTCGTCACAAGACTCTGTTAATCTTTTGAGACCAGCTGGGTCGTCACAAGACTCTGTTAAATCTCTGAGACTGCATGGGTCGTTACAAGACTGTTATTCCTTTGAGACCAGCTGGGTCGTTACAAGACTGAGTGACATCTGCTGTGTCAGGCACCATCCTTGCCAAGTATAGAACTGCCTTATTAACTATTTATCAGACACCACACACACACTTCTACACATGCACACACGCACACACACACACCTTCTCTCCTGAGACCTGGGAAAATACCCACTGAAGAGGTTTGAGGTACAGGAGGGAAAAGAGAGAATCTCTCTCCTCATTCTCCACAACTCAGTGAAATAAGATCTGTCTGTACTCCACCTTACACAGAACTGCCCACTTCACATATGTGGAATATATGACATAGATAGTACATATTCTGCAAAACCTTAAACCCTGTGAGTTGTCTCCCTCATACCTCTCCATCGCTCTAATCATATTCAGTAACTACAGCACTAGCAGGCTGGTCTGCTACACCAGCTCTGACCACAAGAGGGTGCCGCTGTCTTATACTCTGCAGCTTATGCTTGGTATACAGTATAATGGTGTTAGAGAAAACATGTATTTATTCAATATGTGGCCAAAGCATGCCTGTTCTATAATGTTATACTGTATTTCTATCTGAATCATGATGAATTCCTTTTACTAACAATATATAAAGGTAACTCTTTTTGTTTTATATATATATATATATATTTCTTCAGTTTTTTATTCAGTTTTTATATTTTAAGGTAACTTCTTGAACCAATTCATTGTATAAAAGTTTATAATTTATCATCCTTGTCTAGAGTTTAGCCCAGACAGAGCTGAAAACAATTTAAAACTAATAACTGTTCATTATAGTTTCAAGGTTTCCCAGTATCAGTCTGGATTCTCTAAGGAAAGGATAAGTCCTTGGGCTTTGTGCGTGTGCGTCTGTGCATGTGTGTGTTGTTTCTGTGTTTTTATACAGTAGCAGTGTCATACGCGAAGGAAAATCCCCGATATTCCAGCAGGACGTCTGACACACATACACACAGTATTGTTTAACTAACAATTCAGTCCCATTCAAAATCCTATTTTCCCTAACCCCTAACCAAACCTAAACCTAACCCTTACCCTTACCCTTACCCTAACCTTAACCATAAACCTTACACTAACCTTTTTACACTCAGCACTTTATTTTCTTCCTCCTGTTGTTGAACTGTTGTGTTTGACCCCTCTGAGCTCTCGGGCTTTCATGTTCTCCGACCCTCTTCAGACTGGTCGGATGTACAATATATAAAAACAGGGCAGAAAGTTGCAATAGGCCTGTGCAACCCAAGGTTTGATAAAAACAAACAGAAACCTTCTTAAACCAAACCCTCATTTTAATCCTAACTGCTAAAATGGACAAGGTCACGACAAATAATTATCCCCACATATCATTCAGCCTATTAATGGCCTTGGTTCCCAGCATGCTGTGTGGTCAGAAACGTGCTTCCCCATCTTGATGAGCACTTCCACTTCCTGAACTTTTCCTCCTGTGGACTGAATCCCTGTATGTTTGATGTTTAATTGTGCGTGCATCTAAACACCACATCGTTAACGTCAGTTCTCACTGGACATGATTCTCAGTTATCTAACATGAGTGGTCAGATGTGTGTGTGATGTGTGTGTGAATATGGACATCTTCTTCCATTAAACTTCCCTTAACCTGGACATCCGCCTCATCCTTGTTCTGATCGGACATTCTGTAGTGGTTGCTACCGGGCTCAAGCCAGCACCTAAGGTTTCTTATTATATTCATGGTCCTTCAATTTTCTACAACCCTACCCCAATTTTACATGGTCCTTTGAGCCAGATCAAGTAACTGCTACAGCCCAAGGATGCCAGTTAACAGAGAATATCCTCCACAAATGTGATCAGTCCGCACCGACCAGCTCACCTGACACAATATCTTGAGAATTACGCCGATGGCTACGAGTCAAGGCACAGACTACCACACACATTCACATACCACTCCTATGAGGGAGAGCAACTGGAGGGTTTTCTTGAGCACTTGAGATGGGTGATACTGCAATCAATGTGGCCGTCTTCCCCTTCAACAACTCATCACCAGGGTGACCAGTTGATGCAAGTCACCACCCAGGCTGACCAGCAGAATAGAGGACAGAGCCTCAGCCTTTTCATTGGTTGCTAAATCAGCGGGTTCCCACCTCAGGCTAACCTCGACCAGAGATCACCAAGATCAGCATCGAACCTCAACCAGAGATCCTCAGGATCAGCATTGAACCTCGACCAGAGATCACCGGGATCAGCATCAACCAGAGTGTGGTCCACCAGTGACAACTGGAGAGGTCTCACTGTGTTTACACAGCCAGTGTGACTAGATTGATGATTGAGCTCATTGAAGCAGTCCGGAAGACGGAAGGTTCCTACAGTCCACCCGACCACCGTCTCCAGTACTTACCTGATGGACACTGCAAGTTGTCACCTGACCGTCTCAGCCAGTCCTTCAACAGTTCTCTCCTCTTACAACTGAAAGACGTCTTAGAGGGGGGAGAACAGGGACCTGTGCCACAAAGCTGCCCAAGAAGTTGATATAATCATCTGAGATCGTCATGCAACAGATACTACACCAGAAGTGCCAGAATGAGGTTCTGCAGCGCCACCGTGACCAGATCATTGTCGCCAGGCGTCAGAAGATGCTTGAGACGCAGCGCCTTTCCACATCAGCTTCACCATTAGCCCCGGTCTCGGATCCGACCCCTGCTGTGGAGTCCCTCACAACGGTGCTACAGCTTTCTTCAGGGTCAGATGAGCTACTAGAGCTCACCCTGGCAGAGTACCCGACCACTGTGCTCCAGCCTACCCCACCCGTGTAGATCCAGCCTGTTCCGACAATGGAGCTCAAGTTGGTAGTGGGGCCTACTACACAGGTTCCTGCCATGGAGCTTCAGCTCGCCACTCCCACAGCTGTGCTTCAACCAGCTGCTGTCGCAGAGTCTCAACTGGTTCCCACAGTGGTGCCATCGCCGTCTCCAGTGACAGAGGTTCTGCCCCCCTGTTCTGGACCCAAGATGAATCCTTACCCCACTGCCTGTTTGTGAGCAGGAAGACCTACAGGCTTCTCCAGGGATGGAGGGGATACTCTACTCTATCTGACACCTCAATGTCACCCTGAGGGAGAACCCTACTCCTACTCCAGCTGACACCTCAATGTCACCCTCTGAATGTCAGTTGGTCTATAATGCGGGAGCCTTGTCTGTAGCTTCTGAAGGCGCCAAGTCCAGCCCTGCCACTCAGACCTCTCTGGTCCCTGTCTGGTGGGATCTGCCTAGTCCTACCTTTGATGTTCAGCCTAGTGCTGTCCAAAGACATCTCTCTGCACCTCTCTGGGTGCCCCCTCCAATCTCTGCTGATGCTTACTAGCTCCTCCAAACTGTTTCTCGCTAGCTCCAGCCTTGGGAGACCCTCCTGACGTCCATGTAGCGCCTTTCCACATCAGCTTCACCATTAGCCCCGGTCTCGGATCCGACCCCTGCTGTGGAGTCCCTCACAACGGTGCTACAGCTTTCTTCAGGGTCCTCGGCCACTCTTGACCGAGGTGTTCAGTGTCCTGTCGTAGGAGACACCTCACCTTCTGTCCTACTAGGTCCTCAGTCTATAGCCCCCGTCGCTGCTGTGGAGATCTCAGCTGACCTCAACTCCTGTCCCTGAGGCCTCTCCCATCGCCGATTGGGAGGCCTCGCCATCTGCCGTGCTGAGACCATTATCAATCTCTGCTGCTGCGGCTAGACTTTCAGATCCGGGGCCCTCACCTGGTCCCTCTGCCTGGCTCCAGCAGCCTAAGTATCCAGTTCCAGGGTCCTAGTCAAGCTCTGCTGCTGCAGCACTGCGGTCTCCAGTCCTGAGACACTCGTCGAGCTCTGCCGCTGCGGCCCTGCGGTCTCCAGTCCTGAGACACCCGTGGAGCTCTGCCGCTGCGGCCCTGCGGTCTCCAGTCCTGAGACACTCGTCGAGCTCTGCTGCTGCGGCCCTGCGGTCTCCAGTCCTGAGACACTCGTCGAGCTCTGCCGCTGCGGCCCTGCGGTCTCCAGTCCTGAGACACTCGTCGAGCTCTGCCGCTGCGGCCCTGCGGTCTCCAGTCCTGAGACACTCGTCGAGCTCTGCCGCTGCGGCCCTGCTGTCTCCAGTCCCGGTGTCCTCAGCTGACACAGTGCCAAATCAAATCAAACTTTATTTGTCACATGCTCCGAATACAACAAGTGTAGACCTTACCGTGAAATGCTTACTTACAAGCCCTTAACCAACAGTGCAGTTTAAGAAAGAGTTAAGAAAATATTTACCAAATAAACTAAAGTAAAAAATAATAAAAAGTAGTACAATAAAATAACAATAAGGAAGCTATATACAGGTGGTACCGGTACAGAGTCAATGTGCGGGGGTAGGTAGGGGTGAAATGACTATGCATAGATAATAAACAGCGAGTAGCAGCAGTGTACAAAACAAATGGGGGGATGTCAATGTAAATAGTCCGGTGGCCATTTGACTAATTGTTCAGCAGTCTTATGGCTTGGTGGTAGAAGCTGTTAATTAAGGAGCCTTTTGGTCCTAGATTTGGCACTCCGGTACCGCTTGCCGTGCGTTACCAGAAAAAATAGTCTATGACTTGGGTGACTGGAGTCTGACAATTTTTCTCATCATTGTCGGTGATCAGGCCTACCACTGTTGTGTCGTCAGCAAACTTAATGATGGTGTTGGAGACGTGTTTGGCCACGCAGTCGTGGGTGAACAGGGAGTACAGGAGGGGACTAAGTACATACCCCTGGGGAGCTCCAGTGTTGAGGAGCAGGACACTAACTGACTATCTGTTTGTAGTCCGAAATGTATAGCCCCGTTGGAAAATCTAAATGGACCGTTTGAAATTGTAAATCACATTTTTATTTGGCGTACCCCCTGACGGCATTGCGCTTACCCCCGGGGATACGCGTACCCCAGTTTGGGAATAGCCGGTCTAGGGTATCCGGGAGGATGCTGTTGATGTGAGCCATGACCAGCCTTTCAAAGTACTTCATGGCTACCGACGTGAGTGCTACGGAACAGTAATCATTAAGGCAGGTTACCTTCTCTTCCTTGGGCACAGGGACTATGGTGGTCTGCTTGAAACATGTAGGTATTAAAGACTTGGTCAGGGAGAGGTTGAAAATGTCAGTGAAGACATTTGCCCGTTTGTCCGTGCATGCTCGCAGTACACGTCCTGGTAATCCATCTGGCCCCACAACTTTGTGAATGTTAGAGCAAAAAAACAAAACAAATATGTAGATGAGGTATGTAGTTGATTGGATGGGCTATTTACAGATGGGCTGTGTACAGCTGCAGCGATCGGTAAGCTGCTCTGACAGCTGATGCTTAAAGTTAGTGAGGGAGATATAAGTCTCCAACTTCAGTGATTTTTGCAATTCGTTCCAGTCATTGGCAGCAGAGAACTGGAAGGAAAGGCGGCCAAAGAGGTGTTGGCTTTGGGGATGACCAGTGAAATATACCTGCTGGAGCGCGTGCTACGGGTGGGTGCTGCTATGGTGACCAGTGAGCTGAGATAAGGCGGAGCTTTACCTAGCAAAGACTTCGAGATGACCTGGAGCCAGTGGGTTTGGCGACGAATATGTAGCGAGGACCAGCCAACGAGAGCATACAGGTCGCAGTGCTGGGTAGTAATGGGGCTTTGGTGACAAAACAGATGGCACTGTGATAGACTGCATCCAATTTGCTGAGTAGAGTGTTGGAGGCTATTTTGTAAATGACATCGCCGAAGTCAAGGATTGGTAGGATAGTCAGTTTTACGAGGGTATGTTTGGCAGCATGAGTGAAGGAAGCCGATTCTAGATTTAATTTTGGATTGGAGATGCTTAATATGAGTCTGGAAGGAGAGTTTACAGTCTAACCAGACACCTAGGTATTTATAGTTGGCCACATATTCTAAGTCAGAACCGTCCAGAGTAGTGAGGCTACTTGGTCGGGCGGGTGCGGGCAGTAATCAGTTGAAGAGCATGCATTTAGTTTTACTGGCATTTAAGAGCAGTTGGAGGCCACAGAAGGAGTGTTGTATGGCATTGAAGCTTGTTTGAATGGTGTTGGTGTTGTCTGCGTAGAGGTGGATCAAAGAATCACCAGCAGCAAGAACGACATCATTGATATATACAGAGAAAAGAGTCGGCCTGAGAATTGAACCCTGTGGCACCCCCATAGAGACTGCCAGAGGTCCAGACAACAGGCCCTCTGATTTGACACACTGAACTCTATCTGAGAAGTAGTTAGTGAACCAGGCGAGGCAGTCATTAGAGAAGCCAAGGCTGTTGAGTCTGTTTGTAGTCCGTAACAGCGCTGCCACATCCGACGAGCGTCAGAGCCGGCGTAGTAGGATTCAATCTTAATCCTGTATTGACGCTTTGCTTGTTTGATGGTTCGTCTGAGGGCATAGCGGGATTTTCTATAGGCGTCCGGATTAGTGCTCCTTGAAAGCGGCAGCTCTAGCCTTTAGCTCGATGTGGATGTTGCTTGTAATCCATGGCTTCTGGTTGGAATATGTACGTACGGTCACTGTGGGGGGCCGTTGTAGATGTACTCATTGATGAAGCCGATGACTGAGGTGGCATACTCATCAATGCCATTTGGATGAATCCCGGGAACATATTCCAGTCTGTGGAGGGTCAATATGACTCCTGCTCCACCCATGGGGGTCTTCCAAGACCTCACCGTTGAGGTACTCCTGCTGCCTGTTCCTGGGTAGAGGGGGAAGCCGTCACCAGATCCACCACCGCATCTTGTTGGCTCCCCTCTTCCAGAACTGCATCACAGCAAGCAATGGCCCCCACAGTATCACTCGCCCTGGTCTGGTGACCTCAAGCATCTTAGTGACAGGGCGGCCAGGTGTACTAAAAGACAGACCTTCTGTTGGACCAGTTGCCCGTCTGGTCTACATTTCTGCTTCTCTGGATGACCACAAGTATTAGTGTCATTCCTCTCAGTGACTGCCTAACCCTGTTGCCCTTTGTTGCTGATTTCAAATCTGATTCTAGACATCCCTTCTAGTTAGTTCTAGTCGGGCAGCTTAGTCTTATTGGTCAAGGTCACGCCAAATAAACTCTCTTTTTCAGGACCCTGTCTTTCAAAGGTAATTTGTTAAAATCCAAAAAACTTCACAGATCTTCATTGTAAAGGGTTTAAACACTGTTTCCCATGCTTGTTCAATGAACCATAAACAATTAATGAACATGCACCTGTGGAACGGTCGTTAAGACACTAACAGTTTATAGACGGTAGGCAATTAAGGTCACAGTTATGAAAACTTAGGACACTAAAGAGGCCTTTCTACTGACTGAAAAACACCAATGGAAAGGTGCCCAGGGTCCCTGCTCATCTGCGTGAACGTGCCTTAGGCATCCTGCAAAGAGGCATGAGGACTGCAGATGTCGCCAGGGCAATAGATTGCAATGTCCGTACTGTGAGACGCCTAAGACAGCGCTACAGGGAGACAGGACGGACAGCTGATCGTCCTCGCAGTGGCAGACCACGTGTAACAGCAGCTGCACAGGATTGGTACATCCGAACATCACACCTGCGGGACAGGTACAGGATGGTAACAACAACTGCCCGAGTTACACCAGGAACGCACAATCCCTCCATCAGTGCTCAGACTGTCCGCAATAGGCTGAGAGAGGCTGGACTGAGGGCTTGTAGGCCTGTTGTAGGCAGGCCCTCACCAGACATCACCGGCAACAACGTCGCCTATGGGCACAAACCCACCGTCGCTGGACCAGACAGGACTGGCAAAAGTGCTCTTCACTGACGAGTCACGGTTTTGTCTCACCAGGGGTGATGGTCGGATTCGCGTTTATCGTCGAAGGAATGAGCGTTACACCGAGGCCTGTACTCTGGAGCGTGATCGATTTGGAGGTGGAGGGTCCGTCATGATATGGGTCGGTGTGTCACAGCATGAGCTTGTTGTCATTGCAGGCAATCTCAATGCTGTGCGTTACAGGGAAGACATCCTCCTCCCTCATGTGGTACCCTTCCTGCAGGCTCATCCTGACATGACCCTCCCTCTTGACAATGCCACCAGCCATACTGCTCGTTCTGTGCGTGTTTTCCTGCAAGACAGGAATGTCAGTGTTCTGCCATGGCCAGCGAAGAGCCTGGATCTCAATCCCATTGTGCACGTCTGGGACCTGTTGGATCGGATGGTGAGGGCTAGGGCCATTCCCCCAGAAATGTCAGAGAACTTGCAGGTGCCTTGGTGGAAGAGTGGGGTAACATCTCACAGCAAGAACTGGCAAATCTGGTGCAGTCCATGAGGAGGAGATGCACTGCGGTACTTAATGCAGCTGGTGGCCACACCAGATACTGACTGTTTCTTTTGATTTTGACCCCCCCTTTGTTCAGGGACACAATATTCCATTTATCTTAGTCACATGTCTGTGGAGCTTTTTCAGTTTATGTCTCAGTTGTTGAATCTTGTTATGTTCATACAAATATGTACACATGTTAAATTTGCTGAATTTTTTTTTCTGAGTTTACTTACATTTACATTACATTTAAGTCATTTAGCAGACGCTCTTATCCAGAGCGACTTACAAATTGGTGCATTCACCTTATGATATCCAGTGGAACAACCATTTACAATAGTGCATCTAAATCTTTTAAGGGGGATAGAAGGATTACTTTATCCTATCCTAGGTATTCCTTAAAGAGGTGGGGTTTCAGGTGTCTCCGGAAGGTGGTGATTGACTCCGCTGACCTGGCGTCGTGAGGGAGTTTGTTCCACCATTGGGGTGCCAGAGCAGCGAACAGTTTTGACTGGGCTGAGCGGTAATTGTACTTCCTCAGAGGTAGGGAGGCGAGCAGGCCAGAGGTGGATGAACGCAGTGCCCTTGTTTGGGTGTAGGGCCTGATCAGAGCCTGAAGGTACGGAGGTGCCGTTCCCCTCACAGCTCCGTAGGCAAGCACCATGGTCTTGTAGCGGATGCGAGCTTCAACTGGAAGCCAGTGGAGAGAGCGGAGGAGCGGGGTGACGTGAGAGAACTTGGGAAGGTTGAACACCAGACGGGCTGCGGCGTTCTGGATGAGTTGTAGGGGTTTAATGGCACAGGCAGGGAGCCCAGCCAACAGCGAGTTGCAGTAATCCAGACGGGAGATGACAAGTGCCTGGATTAGGACCTGCGCCGCTTCCTGTGTGAGGCAGGGTCGTACTCTGCGAATGTTGTAGAGCATGAACCTACAGGAACGGGCCACCGCCTTGATGTTAGTTGAGAACGACAGGGTGTTGTCCAGGATCACGCCAAGGTTCTTAGCGCTCTGGGAGGAGGACACAATGGAGTTGTCAACCGTGATGGCGAGATCATGGAACGGGCAGTCCTTCCCCGGGAGGAAGAGCAGCTCCGTCTTGCCGAGGTTCAGCTTGAGGTGGTGATCCGTCATCCACACTGATATGTCTGCCAGTCATGCAGCGATGCGATTCGCCACCTGGTTATCAGAAGGGGGAAAGGAGAAGATGAATTGTGTGTCGTCTGCATAGCAATGATAGGAGAGACCATGTGAGGATATGACAGAGCCAAGTGACTTGGTGTATAGCGAGAATAGGAGAGGGCCTAGAACAGAGCCCTGGGGGACACCAGTGGTGAGAGCACGTGGTGCGGAGACAGATTCTCGCCACGCCACCTGGTAGGAGCGACCTGTCAGGTAGGACGCAATCCAAGCGTGGGCCGCGCCGGAGATGCCCAACTCGGAGAGGGTGGAGAGGAGGATCTGATGGTTCACAGTATCAAAGGCAGCCGATAGGTCTAGAAGGATGAGAGCAGAGGAGAGAGAGTTAGCTTTAGCAGTGCGGAGCGCCTCCGTGACACAGAGAAGAGCAGTCTCAGTTGAATGACTAGTCTTGAAACCTGACTGATTTGGATCAAGAAGGTCATTCTGAGAGAGATAGCAGGAGAGCTGGCCAAGGATGGCACGTTCAAGAGTTTTGGAGAGAAAAGAAAGAAGGGATACTGGTCTGTAGTTGTTGACATCGGAGGGATCGAGTGTAGGTTTTTTCAGAAGGGGTGCAACTCTCGCTCTCTTGAAGACTTATCCCCACATCTCATTCAGCCTATCAATGGCCTTGGTTCCAAGCATGCTGTATGGTCAGAAATGTGCTTTCCCCATCCTGATGAGCACTTCCACAGTTTTCCCTCCCTCCCACTAAAAAATGTCCCCAATTGGTCAAATGTTCATCTGTTTACTGTTTTTGTGGTGGCTTCCTATTCTTGTGGGGACTTCCCCACTAGTTAAACACGTCCACCTACACACACAGGACCTCAAGCTTAAACTGTGGGCAGTGACGTGAATGTGATTCCCCCGCCAGAGGCCACTCACAAATCAAAAGCTTCATGGTAATATTGAAACACAACAATCACTTATTTTCTTTCTTTTTATTTTATTTGAGCTGGCTAACACTTTAACCAGGCTACACCCGTCAGAGCCTGGTTCCTCTCTAGGTTTCTTCCTAGGTTTTTCTTGCCACCGTGCTTCTACACCTGCATTGCTTGTTGTTTGGGGTTTTAGGCTTGGTTTCTGTACAGCACTTTGTGACATCAGCTGATGTAAGAAGGGATTTATAAATACATTTGATTGTTTATTCATGGTTTTCTACTTTATAAAAAAAGTTTGTGTTCAAATAACAAGATTAGCATTGAAGTATTTAATTCATAAATGATTCAATCCTTTTCTTTCTTATCTTTATGCATCATGAAAGAAAAGACAATAAGGGTGAAACAATCACTGAACTGAAGAATGGCAGCTGTTGGTGTGTGAGTAACATTATCTAGAAGACAGGGGGAGTCACACACACCCAGTGTTAGGCCTAGTGACATAATCGTTTCTAGGAGCAGTGAGGAGGTCAAGTTACGGCCACATCTGCAGGTGTGTGTGTGTGTGTGTGTGTGTGTGTGTGTGTGTGTGTGTGTGTGTGTGTGTGTGTGTGTGTGTGTGTGTGTGTGTGTGTGTGTGTGTGTGTGTGTGTGTGTGTGTGTGTGTGTGAGCTGATCACTAATCTAATCTGACCTGATCCGTTAAATAGCTAGCTAATCAAATGGCTACCCGGACTATTTGTATTGACCCTTTTTTGCACTAACTCTCTCTTACACTGACTCTAAGCACACACACTGGACTCTAGCCACACATACTTACAATGACACCCCAACACACGCATACACACATAACATGTGCACACCTGCATACTGATGGCACAAACATTTTCACACTCACCACATACGCTGCTGCTACTATTATCTATGCTGTTGCCTAGTCACTTTACCTTTCCTATATGTACATAGCTACCTCAATTACCTTGGGACCCCTGCACATCGACTCGGTACTGCTACTCCCTGTATATAGACATGTTATTTTTACCCGTTATTGTTATTCACTATGTATTTATCCCTCGTGTCACTATTTCTATATATTAAATGTATATACATCTTTATATTTAACTCTGCATTATTGGAAAAGGACCCATAAGTAAGCATTTCACAGTTTGTCTACACCTGTTGTTTACGAAAATTGTGACTAATATCATTTGATTTGATAGCAAATCAAATTCTCAAAAAGATGTTGCATGAAGCTTACTTAATTTCTTTCATTATTTTAACTGCATCAGGGATCGCACGCACGCGCATGCACACACACGCGCGCACACACACACACACGTTTTGGCTTCGCAAGTCATGCCCTGACTTTAGTTACATTTGCTTTCTTTATTATTTGGTTAGGTCAGGGTGTGACAAGGGGTGGTTTGTTTAGTTTTTGTATTGTCTAGGGGTTTTTGTCATGTCTAGGGTTTTTTGGTTATCTATGGGGATTTTGTATTGTCTAGGGGTATGTAGGTTTATGGTGGCCTGAATGGGTTCCCAATCAGACAGCTGTTTATCGTTGTCTCTGATTGGGGAGTTTATTTAAGTTGCCATTTTCCATGTTGGTTTTGTGGGTAGTTGTCCTTGTTTAGTTGCCTGTGAGCACTACGATGGCTTCACGTGGCTGTTTATTGTTTTGTTGGCGACATTGTTAAATAAACAAGTATGTACGCTCAAAACGCTGCGCCTTGGTCCACTCCTTTAAACGGCCGTGACATCGCAGGCTTTTTCATTCAAAACAGCATTTATAGGGAACACAGGTGAGGAACCGGTGAGCAGCAGGTGCTTCTAATCAGGGTTGTCACTCATCTGCCAATCAGGGATGTGGCTTCTCCAATGATAGAGGCCTTAAGTGGCCAAAAGGCTATATTAGCATGGGCAGCGCCATTGAGGGTTTCCACCATTTTAATATAGTCAACTGGGTGGGACTTCCAACTTCATGGGCTGATCACTCCTGGTGACCCTATTGGAGTCATGTCCAACTGGGTCATCAGGAGGAATCAGCCAATCGTGAAGAAGAAAATGTACACCTTTAAATGGAGATGGCCTCAACGACGCTGTCCCAGACACTATAATGGCACAGATACAAAGATGAGTCCTCTATCTATCTCTATAGGCTTATCTGGTCTACCTGCATACATGTTACAATCACTATGGCTGCATTTAGACAAGCAGCCCAATTCAGACTTTTTTTCACTAATTGGTCTTTTGACCAATCAGCTCAGCTCTGAAAAGATTGTATGTGAAAAGGTCTGATATGATTAGTCAAAAGACAAATATTGGGCTGCCTTTCTAAACGCAGCCAAAGAAATACAGAATTATAGGGTATGGGAGCGGGCACCTACTGTAGATCAGTAGTGGTATCAGGTGTGAACAATTCATGAATCAACTGCCTTAGGTGTCCGCTCACTTGGATAAATTATATACATTTATGAGATAGCTTACTACAAAGGACATCCGGCTAGGCCATTCATCAATATGTGGGGATAACTCATAAATTCTGAAATATATGATGTTTACAGTGTTCTTGTATAAGAGTCTAAATTTGGCCTATAGGAAGGAGGTCAAATCTAGTTCATCCCTTAAACCTTGTGGTGATACAGATTTTAATTATAGATCCAAATGGCTTTCCTTTGGAGACATTTGTGGTCGTGATCACCTCTGCGTGGTGGATAAACGTTTTAGATCCTGAGGCAACGCAATTCATTAATAGATTGATTTTGTTCAATAAAGTGCCTCACAACTGGCAAGGTGATATCTTGATGTCTGATAGTGGATTTACATTCTCCAAGTCCTACTTTCAAGGCGCGGGATGATTTTTTTCCCACTATTCATCTTATTACAAGAACACTGTAACATATAAATAAGTATTTTGGTAGTGAATGTTATACATGACTAATGTTATACATCATAGGTCCTAGAAGTCTGAGGGCATACAAAGCTAGTACATCAGCCAGGTCGCTCAAGATCCACTTAGAAATCTGACGTCCGCCCAGGTACACAAAATCTGACGTCTACAGGGGAAACATCCTTTTATGAATTCCTCTTTTCTCTCTCTGGCCACATCTGATGTGTCCAACATGTTTGTTAGATTTCTTGATCGTTTTATAGGTAAATAAAGGTGGATTCTGAAAGGCAGGATTTAAAGAGGTGTCTGATGATTATATATTTTTTTGTTAACTAGGCAAGTCAGTTAAGAACAAATTCTTATTTACAATGACAGCCTAGGATCAGTGGGTTAACTGCCTTTTTCAGGGGCAGAACGACAGGTTTTACCTTGTCAGCTCGGGGATTCGATCTAGCAACCTTTCGGTTATTGGCCCAACGCTCTAACCACAAGGCTACCTGCCGCCCCACATATAACAAATGAATGAATGAATTACCATTGTTTATTGACACTGCCATTACAGCTGTCATTGAATGTAAGTATATAGTTTACAGAAAACTGTTGCTTCTGTTTGTGTTAGGATATATTAAGTGACTGGCCTCTGTTCAAGCTTTTAACTTGACTGAGCTACTGAACATACACACACAGGACTATTTCCAAATATACATTGTTTTTAATTGGAATGTGCATAGCCTGGGTGTAGTCTGTGTTCGTAACTCACCAATTTAAAGTATCCAAGGGAGAGAGAGTGAGAGTGTGTGTGTGTGTGTGTGTGTGTGTGTGTGTGTGTGTGTGTGTGTGTGTGTGTGTGTGTGTGTGTGTGTGTGTGTGTGTGTGTGTGTGTGTGTGTGTGACCATAAGATGGCTTTCCTCCGTGCGGTATCAAAGACTTGTTGTTCCCATTGGACAATCAGAGCCTCTGTTGCAAACACACACACAAAACTAGAGATTCAATTGGACAAATTCAGGTACGTCCTTCCCTGTTTTGCTCTGTTTGCTTCCTTTTGGTTAAACGGTTTCTGTTGCTAGACGTAATGAATACACCCCTGGAATAGTCATAATGCAGTGACAACTGTGACATCATCTTTAGAGAAAGAGAGAGTTGTTGTGGTTAACTCTATATGTGCTGATGGTGTGTTTGTGACCACCAGACCACTAATCACCCCTTTGGGATGACAGGAATGATGCAGCGGTATGTGTGTGTGTGCGTAGGGTGTGTGTAACCTAACACGACAACAGGCTTCACTGGTCAGAGCCTTGAGGACCGCAGGGTTTCCCTGGTTTGCATGACAGGAAGTGAC
This sequence comes from Salvelinus fontinalis, assembly GCF_029448725.1. NCBI lineage: Eukaryota > Metazoa > Chordata > Actinopteri > Salmoniformes > Salmonidae > Salvelinus > Salvelinus fontinalis. Next base: position 14,673,724 of record NC_074686.1, read on the forward strand.
TGTTCACTGGCACCTGATAGGCTACCTGTCCACTAGCATCAACTCAGTTATGGGAAATGACCTTTTGGAAACAGACTCGTCTGCCTGGTGACCTTTGAGAATCATGGTTAAAGTGTCAAATAGGTCACACACGGCATCTCACTACTGCTGAAAACCACCTTTTTGTTTTTCGTTTCCACTAGAAATCTTGAATGTCATCTATTAAACACATGATGACTGACAGTGGAGACTGATCTGTGACACATAGACACCCACACAGGACAGGTTTAATATTTAGATAGAAAAGAGGAAGATGACTAGATCAGAGGAGGAAACGTCTCAATTCTACTTTTAGAAACTTGAAATAGTCTGTCATATATCTGCCCTATATAAAAATAAAAATAAAATGTTAACCTTTATTTAACTAGGCAAGTCAGTTAAGAACAAATTCTTATTTACAATGATGGCCTACCGGGGAACAGTGGGTTAACTGCCTTGTTCAGGGGCAGAATGACAGATTTTTACCTTGTCAGCTCAGGGATTCAATCCAGCAACCTTTTCAGTTACTGGCCCAACACTCTAACCACTAGGCTACCTGCTGCCCCAGAGTGAGGTAAGAGTGAGGTATTATGGTAGTAGGAACACCTTGCTCTGGTTGGACCTGGTTCGAGCTTTCACCATAACTGCTGGGGTCCATTTGGAATTGGGTGTATCTCTCTCTCTCTCTCTTGCTCTGCCTCCAAATTCTCTCCAAACCTCCATTACCCTGACTGGCTCTCTCACACACACACACACACACACACACACACACACACACACACACACACACACACACACACACACACACACACACACACACACACACACACACACACACACACACACACACACCACACACCACACACCACACACCACACACCACACACCACACACACACACACACACACACACACACCCCTCTCCCCCATCCCAGAGTTCCCTTAAATTGCTGACAGGGGGATAAGAACACCCATTGTCTTCCAAGTTCTCAACGTCCCCAGCCCTAGCCCCAGCCCTAGCCCCATCCACTACGCACACACACACACTTGTATGATGTGTGTAACGCCTCATTACCATAATTGAGAGAGTGTTATGGGGTGAGGGAAAGTTGGCACACCCTAAGAGCTTCATTGAAGTGTGTTGTGTGTGTGCAGGTGTGTGTGTGTGCAGGTGTGTGGTGTGTGCAGGTGTGTGGTGTGTGTGTGAAAAGCAGAAATATATTGTAGTTCAATGAATAGAAGAATGACTCATTGGCTCTACTCCAGCCCTAAGTGTCACAAACAGGATTTAAGGAGCCTATTGCGGGCACTCACCCCCCCTCCCGCCATCTATAGCTCTCTATCTATCTCCCTTTCTTTCTCTGTCTCTATCTATCTCCCTCTCTATCTAGCTCTCCCTCTCTGTTTAGGTACAAGCTGTTCTACTGTGTCTTGGATTTTGTCCCCTCTCTAAAAGAAACATTGAAGCCGTTTTCCTCTCTTGTCTTTTGGACAACCCATTTGTTAACTACAACCCTCTCTCTCCGCCCTCCCCCTCTACCTCCGCCCTCCCCCTCTACCTCCCCCCTCCATCTGGCTCCTGTTCAGAAGTCCAGCTGGCTAGTGGAGGTTACTCTATGTCGCAGGAATCTTTCTTTATAATAGACTAACCCCCTTAACACGGGACTGTGAACTACACTCTGTTTTTATTACCCTGACTGGCTCTCTCTCTCTCTCAGACACACACACACACACACACACACACACACACACACACACACACACACACACACACACACACACACACACACACACACACACACACACACACACACACACACACTACTCCCCCCGCCTGGCGTCAGACAACAACAACATTAGACTAACACTAGTGAGACACTTCATAATAACACAATGGGTCTGAAGAACTTAGTCAAACAGTAGTGTCAAAGCCTCCCACCCACTCTCTCTCTCTCTCTCACACACACACACACACACACACACACACACACACACACACACACACACACACACACACACACACACACACACACACACACACACACACACACACACACACACACACACACAAAGTATTTTACTGTAGAACATTTCTCTCTCACATGTGTGGGAAGCATCGTTGCCATGACGGTGCCTGAGTCAGTGCACAGCATAAAACCAAGAGAGAGACAGATTTTTCAGGCTGGGCTTTACAATCAGCATATGGTCGCGAGACGCTCAACGCTGAAACATTGCAAAGAAGAAAACGATAGAAACAAAGGAGAGGAACGAGAGCGCGCTGAGACACTGGTGTTGTTTGAATGAGCTCAGTGAAGTCTCTCCCGGGACACAGTATGTGACGGGGGGCGCACAAAACGTCACTACACCTGCTGCGTGCTGGAATAGATGCACGATAGAGAGAGAGAGAGAGAGAGAGAGAGAGAGAGAGAGAGAGAGAGAGAGAGAGAGAGAGAGAGAGAGAGAGAGAGAGAGAGAGAGAGAGAGAGAGAGAGAGAGAGAGAGAAAGAGAGAGAGAGAGAGAGATGTCTCGTTTTCACTTTCTCATTCGCACTATAAAGAGCTTTCCAAGTGAATTCCACGTGAATCAGATTTCTGGGAATAATCGTCTGTTTGGATAAGAAGGTTATTGGGCGGAAAGAAAACAAACAACAATGCCCCAACGACGCACCATTCATTCCTGGCGCTGCCTCTTGTTCACGCGGTCGTGCGGTATTTCCCGGTTGATTCCCATTATTGGAGAGCGTCAGTAGTAAGTGGTAACCGGAGCTGCATGCCTGCTGCCGGTGTCTCGAGCTGATCCGATTCCTACAGCCTGCCCCCGGTGTAGATATGACTTCCTGGCTACATAAATACGACTACCCGACTCTGCATTGCGTGCTGTTCTGCGTGGTATTGGCCGCTAACATCATCGGCGGGAGCTCTCATTCCGGTGAGTGACAGAATATACCTGAATAGGTAGGTTAGGCTACTGTGGAATTAATGCACTCACTCATCATTAATAGATGGAAACGTCATCATTGTGTGAATGGGTGTGACAGATTAATTAGTGAAAGAATCTTCAAGAATGAATGAACTGTCAGATAATGATGATAGCTATAAATGTCCCGCCAGTAGTCCTTGCTCGTCAATGTCTCGGCTGGTCATCTGTCGCCGTCCACAACGGAACGTCACACTCACACGTTTCAGTCAATATCAATGACAATCACATAGGCTTATCAACGCACTGCATCTATCAAATATATGCATCATACTGTTATATTCCCAGCTTTATATTATACATCTCTTCAGGAATTA
>NC_074686.1:14682034-14687034 GCF_029448725.1 Salvelinus fontinalis
ATTGGCATGCTGACTGCAGGAATGTCCACCAGAGCTGTTGCCAGAGTATTGAATGTTAATTTCTCAATCATAAGCCACCTACAACGTTGTTTTAAAGAATTTGGCAGTACGTCCAACCGGCCTCACATCCACAGACCACGTGTATGGCGTCGTGTGGGTGAGCGGTTTGCTGATGTCAACATTGTGAACAGAGTGCCCCGTGGTGGCGGTGGGGTTATGGAATGGGCAGGCATAAGCTGCGGACAATGAACACAATTGCATTTTATCGATGGCAATTTGAATGCACAGAGATACCATGACTGAGGCCCATTGTCGTGCCATTCATCCGCTGCCATCACCTCATGTTTCAGCATGAAAATGCACGGCCCCATGTTGCAGGGATCTGCAAACAATTCCTGGAAGCTGAAAATGTCCCAGTTCTTCCATGGCCTGCATACTCACCAGACATGTCACCCATTGAGCATGTTTGGGATGCTCTGGATCGACGTGTATGACGGCGTGTTCCAGTTCCCGCCAATATCCAGCAATTTCGCACAGCCATTGAAGAGAAGTGGGACAATATTCCACAGGCCACAATCAACAGCTTGATCAACTCTATGTGAAGGAGATTTGTCGCCCTGCATGAGACAAATGGTGGTCACACCAGATACTGACTGGTTTTCTGATCCACGCCCCTACCTTTTTTAAAGGTATCTGTGACCAACAGATACATATCTGGATTCGCAGTCATGTGAAATCCATAGATTAGTGACTAATTTATTTATTTCAATTAACTGATTTCTTTATATGAACTTTAACTCTGTAAAATATTTGAAATTGTTGCATGTTGCGTTTATATTTTGTTCTGTATATATTGTCCTGAGCTAGGGCTGTGGCAGTCATGACATTTTTTCAGCCCGTTATTGTCATACGAAAGAGTGCTGGTCTCACAGTAATTGACCGTTAATTAACATAAACACATTTAGCATCTCCAGGCCTCCACACATACAAGCTGCAAATAAGCCACTGATGCGTGCCTTTGGAACATATACATATACACACACACCAACATATACACTACCAGGCCATTAGGACCTGATGGAGGAACAATAGAGCCCTGCTTACCAGGCCATTAGGACCTGATGGAGGAACAATAGAGCCCTGCTTACCAGGCCATTTGGACCTGATGGAGGAACAATAGAGCCCTGAGTACCAGGCCATTTGGACCTGATGGTTGTTAGTGAGTTGGGTACTACCAAAGCATGTCCAGAGTGCATGAGAGGAGATTACCATGACTAAACGGTCACATGGAATTGTACTGCGGTCATGACTCATGACTGCCGTCGTGGCGGTAATACGGTCACCACAACAGCCCTATCCTGATCTTTAGTTCCCAGTTTTACTACTGCTTTCATTGCAAGAACTCTGGTGAGTGATATTTCCAATGGTTGTTTTATCCAAATAAACATGACACTGTGTGTAGGTGCTGAGGCCAGTGTGATAGTAGCAGTACAACAGTTAGAGAGGTATCCTGTTGATCTGTACTACCTGGTGGACGTATCAGCATCCATGCAAGAAAACCTGGACCAGGTGAGTGACTGGTTATCTACATTATCTACATAACCTAAAGTATAATGTTTTCACAGTACAACTTTTAGCACTTTTAATTATCGAAATAAACTTTAATACGATTTCAGCTGAAATAGATTGATTTATGAAGACATTTGTATTTTTACCTTGACTAGGTAAGTGTTTACTCTTTACCGTGATTGGTTGGGTGTACAGTATGTCAATCTCCCTGATGTTTCCCTATTGGTGCAGCTGAAGACGGTGGGCGTAGCCTTGTCCCACCGTATGAGAGAACATTCCAGTGATTTGCGTCTGGGGTTCGGCTCCTTCGTTGACAAACCTGTCTCCCCCTACATCAATGTACACCCCTCTAAGATAAATAACCCCTGCAGGTAGGGTGGACACACAAACTCAGACACACCAACTCAGACACACCAACACAGACACACCAACACAGACACACCAACTCAGACACACCAACTCAGACACACAGACACACCAACTCAGACACACCAACTCAGACACACCAACACAGACACACCAACACAGACACACAGACACAGACACACCAACACAGACACACCAACTCAGAAACACCAACACAGACACACCAACACAGACACACCAACACAGACACACCTACACAGACACACCTACACAGACACACCAACACAGACACACCAACACAGACACACCAACACAGACACACCGACTCAGACACACCAACACAGACACACCGACTCAGACACACCGACTCAGACACACCAACACAGACACACCAACTCAGAAACACCAACACAGACACACCAACACAGACACACCAACACAGACACACCTACACAGACACACCTACACAGACACACCAACACAGACACACCAACACAGACACACCAACACAGACACACCGACTCAGACACACCGACTCAGACACACCGACTCAGACACACCGACTCAGACACACCGACTCAGACACACCGACTCAGACACACCAACTCAGACACACCAACACAGACACACCGACACAGACACACCGACACAGACACACCGACACAGACACACCGACTCAGACACACCGACTCAGACACACCGACTCAGACACACCGACTCAGACACCGACACAGACACACCGACACAGACACACCGACTCAGACACACCGACTCAGACACACCGACTCAGACACACCGACTCAGACACACCGACTCAGACACCGACACAGACACACCGACTCAGACACACCGACTCAGACACACCGACTCAGACACACCGACTCAGACACACCGACTCAGACACCGACACAGACACACCGACACAGACACACCAACACAGACACACCAACACAGACACACCGACACAGACACACCGACTCAGACACACCGACTCAGACACACCAACACAGACACACCAAATCAGACACACCAAATCAGACACACCGACACAGACACACCAACACAGACACACCAACACAGACACACCGACACAGACACACCGACTCAGACACACCGACTCAGACACACCAACACAGACACACCAAATCAGACACACCAACACAGACACACCAACTCAGACACACCAACTCAGACACACCAACACCAACACAGACACACCAACTCAGACACACCAACACCAACACAGACACACCAACTCAGACACACCAACACCAACACAGACACACCAACTCAGACACACCAACACCAACACAGACACACCAACTCAGACACACCAACACCAACACAGACACACCAACTCAGACACAGACACACCAACACAGACACAGACACACCAACTCAGACACACCAACACAGACTCAGACACACCAACTCAGACACACCAACACAGACACACCAACTCAGACACACCAACACAGACACAGACACACCAACTCAGACACACCAACTCAGACACACCAGCTCAGACACACCAACACCAACACCAACACAGACACACCAACACAGACACACCAACTCAGACACACCAGCTCAGACACACCAACACCAACACAGACACACCAACTCAGACACACCAACACCAACACAGACACACCAACTCAGACACACCAACACCAACACAGACACACCAACTCAGACACACCAACACCAACACAGACACACCAACTCAGACACACCAACACCAACACAGACACACCAACTCAGACACAGACACACCAACACAGACACAGGCACACCAACTCAGACACACCAACACAGACTCAGACACACCAACACAGACACAGACACACCAACTCAGACACACCAACACAGACTCAGACACACCAACTCAGACACACAAACTCAGACACACCAACACAGACACAGACGCACCAACTCAGACACACCAACACAGACACAGACACACCAACTCAGACACACCAACACAGACACAGACACACCAACTCAGACACACCAACTCAGACACACCAACACCAACACAGACACACCAACACAGACACACCAACACAGACTCAGACACACCAACTCAGACACACCAACACCAACACAGACACACCAACTCAGACACAGACACACCAACACCAACACAGACACACCAACTCAGACACAGACACACCAACACCAACACAGACACACCAACACAGACACAGACACAGACACAGACACAGACACACCAACTCAGACACACCAATTCAGACACAGACACAGACACACCAACACAGACACACCAACACCAACACAGACTCAGACACACCAACTCAGACACACCAACACCCACACCAACACAGACACACCAACTCAGACACAGACACACCAACACCAACACAGACACACCAACTCAGACACAGACACACCAACACCAACACAGACACACCAACTCAGACACCAACACAGACACACCAACTCAGACACACCAACTCAGACACAGACACACCAACTCAGACACATCAACTCACTAACAGAACCCTTTCAAGTTGCTGGACTACAGGTATCTTCATTCTTTCAATGATGAGTGACTCTCCCTCTCCACCCCCCCTCGCACCCATCTCCCTGTCTCTCTCCACCCCCTCCCCCCCGCACCAATCTCCAGTGACTATGAGGTGAAGTGTCGCCCAGCCCATGGCTTCCACCATGTTCTTAGTATGACGGCAAACATGTCCGAGTTTACACGCATCATCAAGAGACAGAGGATATCAGGCAACATGGACACACCAGAGGGAGGGTTAGACGCTATGCTCCAAGCTACTGTATGTCAGGTAGGGACTGCATGTGTCTGTGTCTGTGTCTGTGTTGGTGTGTCTGTGTCTGTGTTGGTGTGGGTGTGTTGGTGTGTCTCTGTCTGTGTCTGTGTTGGTGTGTCTGTGTTTTGTTGGTGTGTCTGTGTCTGTGTTTGTGTTGGTGTGTCTGTGTTGATGTGTCTGTGTCTGTGTTTGTGTTGGTGTGTCTGTGTGGGTGTGTTGGTGTGTCTGTGTTGGTGTGGGTGTGTTGGTGTGTCTCTGTCTGTG